>NW_027282058.1:0-31553 GCF_046629955.1 Centroberyx affinis | reverse complement strand
CACACACATACACTACATACACACACAGAAGGTAGACACACACATACACACACACACACTAAATATACACACACACACAGAAGGTAGAGAGAGACACACACACATACACACACACACACACACACACACACACACACTACATATACACACACACAGAAGGTACAGAGAGAGAGAGACACACACAGAAGGTAGACACACACATACACACACACACTAAATATACACACACACACACAGAAGGTAGAGAGAAAGACACACACACACACACACACACACACACACACACAAACGCACACTACATATATACACACACACAGAAGGTAGACACACACACACACACACACACAAACGCACACTACATATACACACACACACAGAAGGTAGACACACACACACACACACACTCCGCCCTGACACATCACCCCTCTGTGCCCAGGCTTTATTAAAACCAGAGTGATGGCCAGTAAATAGACACACCCCTCCTCACCCACACACCCACACACACACACACACACACACACACAGTAAATACCTGATTGATGCCCTCCTCCCCTCCCACCAAGTCAGGATTCCCATGGTAACAGAACCAACCCCCCCCCCCCCCCGCCCCTCCCTCCCCCCTCCAAGCCACCCAACTAAACACACACACCCACACACACATTATCCACACCCCCCAAATACTCTGCCCTCATTTATATACACATAACACACACACACACACACACACACACACACACACACACACACACACTGTCCGCCCCTGTGTGGTGTAATGACATGTTAATGCTGCAGACTCTACAGGCCGATTCTGAGGTTTAAAGGAGCTTTTGTGTTTCAGTTTAACATCAGTAAATCATCACCATTTTAATTTTGAGACATTAATATAATTACCGTAAACAGACCGGATCTGGAGGGAAATCTGCTGGATCGCTTTACGGCACGAGACAGGAAGAGGTTCTGTTCCTCCAGAGCAAACGGAGCTAAAGCTGAAAGAGTTTCTGGCAGCAGATGGTGGAAGAAGGAGGGAAAGGAAGATGGAGGAATCACTTCCACATGTTGAGGGGGGGGGGGGGGGCAGGAAGCAACGGGGCTGATGGGAAATGTAGTCTTAATGTGGAGAAACACTAGAACTAACAATACTGCTGGAGTGAGAGAGAGGAGACCGATCAGCTCCAACATGGACTCACTGCTTTACAGTCAGGAGACAGAGGGAGGAAGATTCATCTGACTGATTTATTGATGTTTAAACTGAAACACATGGCTCCTTTAAGACAAAAGAGTTTCAGTAAATTTCACTTGATTCATGCCAATATGACTTCTGTCAAGAAATCATCATAAAACAATGAAGAAAATCTGGAAACAAGAAACTTCCTCCAAGACAATTTCACTTTTACCAAGAAAATGTCCTGAAACGAGTTACATTCTCCTGGAAAAAAAAGTCACATCTGTTGAAACCGGTAAAATTATCTGCCAGTGTAGTGAGATAATTTCACAAAAAAAACAAAACTAAAATAAGCTTGATGACAAGAGAAAATAACTGAACACAGTTTCTGCAGTGCGGTCGCAGTAAGCAGCATTCAGGATTCAGAAGGAAATCATAAAGTTTTCAGTAAAGTCTGAAACTGTCCGTGTGTCCAGTGATTCTCCTCCTGACTGGAACAGTTCTATAAGAAACACATGGAAACAGATTAAATTGAATATTGTCTGATTTAGAATAAGCACAACAGTCAGATTACAAAGCAGGATAACAGCTAATTATTAATTAAACTGACAGGGAGAGAGAGAAGCCATCGCTAACTGCTAAGATAAGTAACTAGCAGATCTGAAAAGTGTGTAAACAACTGTGGGATTAGAGAGAAAGTCGCTAAAAGAAGGAGAGAGAGAGAGAGCTATGAGTGTTTGAGCAGATCTAGAGTCAGTTTAAATGTACAGCAGGTAATGAGCCGCTGTAATGAAGAATACAGCAAAATGAACCGGATTGAGATCAAGCAGCAAAATGCATCAGTAGCAGTAGCCCGATGAGGCGTTTAGGGAACATCGGGAAATTATAGTGTCTACCGATAATCTGCATGTGAGGCGTTTAGGGGACATCGGGAAATTATAGCGTCTACCGATAGTCTGCATGTGAGGCGTTTAGGGGACATCTGTAATTTGTAGCTACAGAAAATAACCTGGGTTACACTTAATGTTATTGTGTGTTACTGGACATGTACAGTCTGAGCCATCTGACATATGAGCTGTATCACACTGCAGCACATTTTTATATTAGGATATTTATTTTTGTTCAGGAAAAGAGACTGAAAAAAGGAATTTAATAACCATTGGTTTTGGCCTTGGAGCCCTACATTTTGGCCGCCATGCCCCAATAAATTTGTATTTATCAAAGGTCAAAGTGGCCCGGCCCTAAAAATGTCTTCACTCCAGACCTGAGATTACTTAAACAGAGTCGATGCCAAAAGAAGCGATTTAGCCTCTCCAGTGTGAAGTGTCTCGGCTGTCGCTCTCCACTACCTGCAGCTAAATGGGCTCTTCTGGCTGCCCCCCCCCCCCCCCACCCCTCCCCTCCACACACACACACACACACACACACACACACACACACACACACACACTGTAATTCAATCAGCCCGCCAGTCAACGCCGGTGAAATATGATCTGTAATGGAGGGCCGTTAGCAGCTAGGGGATCAGATGACTTGATGTAACCGGTGCCCCAAAATGGCCGCCGTCGCCTGGCGCCATTCCGGCTCTCATCGCCTCATCTGATTCAATCTGAGGGAGAGAGCGAGGGGCGATCGAGAGTCCAGTCTGGATCCGACCTGCGGCCTGCTGCCAGGGTTCAGCCGGTCTTCATGTCTGTTGGGAAAATGACGCTTTTATTATGGATCTTTACTTTTTATCTGGAAGAGGAAACAAAACAAACAGGCAGATCAAGTTTGTTTGCCCCGATTCATTTATTTATTTTTTACAAATTTTTATCACATTTCCTTATTAAATTACCATTTAGATTACAAATACTGTAAAATCATAAATTTGATGGCATGTTGTGTTTCTCCCCTTTTTTTTTTCCATGGATGTTTTTTTAGAAGACAACCTCTCAACTAACCATAACTCTCTCTTTACATAAAAGTTGCCTAAAACACCTATATGATGGATTTGTTTATATATATATATATTAATGGGATTTTGACAAAAGAGGGTAAATTTGGTTTTCTCAGAATCACATTTTTACTTGGATATCCAATTGTTACAATTACAAACAATATAATACTTTTTATTTTCGTTGGTTATTTAGTTTCTTTTTTATTTTGTTTATTTGTTTATTCTTGCCATGTTTCTGTTTTTATCACATATACTATAATATTGTAGTTAGGGCTGCAGAATTAATTGTGTTTAATCGTATATAGTCAATCATATAAAACATTAGCACACTGGCAATTTTGAAATCATTGCCACAATATTTAGCAAAATATTCGGTAACACTTTACAATAAGGGTACACAAAGTTAATGGTTAGTTAATGGTTAATAAGGGTTAGTTAATGCTTAATTAACAGTTAACTAATTTATAAAGATGACTATTAAATAATGTATAAATTAATACCTTAGTTAACATGAACACCATTAGTAAATATTACCAGACATATTAGTTAACTGTTAATTAAGGGTTAGTTAATGCTTATTAAGCATTAACTAACCCTTAATTAATATACTCTTATTGTAAAGTGTTACCAAATAATCAACATTCTCCTGCAGCCCCAATCATAATATTGATGATACATCTGTCCAGAAAACTGTTTATTTATGGTGGATTTTTATTATATTGTTTTGACTTTTTTTTTTTTTACACTTTTACCTTTATTCACAGCTGTTAAGATTACAAATATATTACTGCATTCATAGGAAACCATGGTGAAAAAGTTCTGTTTGGTTTTCTCTGAATCTTTTTCCTTTGTTATTTCCAGCTGTTTAAATCACTACAGTATTTACAGAATATCATGTGCTTTTGTCTCCTGTTTCTTTTTTTTTTTTTTTTTTTTTTTTCGTATGTCGACCTCCACCACACACACAACCACGGCGCTCTGCCCCCTGCAGGCTGCTAACAGAGTTTATCAAAGTAGGGAACCTGCAGGCGCTGAGAACCTTTAGAGTGCTGAGAGCGCTGAAAACTATCTCAGTCATCCCAGGTAAGGCCTCTCCACCAGGGGGCGACGTAACAAACCAAACCTCGTCATCGTACACCGTCGCCGTGAACGTCCTCTCCTGTCCCGTCAAAGCTCTGCCGTGTCTTGCAGCGTCAGTCCCCCCCCCCCCCCCCCCCCCCCCCCCCCCCGCCCACTTCCTTAACTTTCTGCCCAATCACGGGGTCACGGCTGTAAGCGCCTGACCCTCTTTAAACCGAGGAACCGACAAAGAAGGGAACGTCGGGTAGGTACGTCCGAGCCGAGAGGGAGAGGGAGAGGGAGAGAGAGAGGGAGAGGGAGAGAGGGAGAGAGAGAGAGGGAGAGGGAGAGGGAGAGAGAGAGAGAGAGGGAGAGCGCCACCTGGAGGCAAACTGTGAAGCTGCAGCAGTTTGTGTTGTAGCAGATGGGAAGTCCAGATCTTAATGTCTGAAGCCTGAAATTCTGCCTTGACACTGACAGGATTGTGTTATTTGGTTTGCTAGCTAATGCTTTGGGTGTTTTGATAGATAGATAGATAGATAGATAGATAGATAGATAGATAGATAGATAGATAGATAGATAGAGTACTTTATTTACTCCAAAAGGGAAATTACAGTGTTACCGCAGCAATTCACATAAATGACGAAAAACAAACACAATGAGGTAGGTAAAAAGTCAGAACATGGAATTACAAAAAAAAAAAATATATATATATATATGTACACAAAAACTACACTACAACAACTATAAACTATACAACTACAACTACTATATACTATACAACTACTATACTACACTACAGCTACTATACTAGATAAAAATAAATAGAAGAAAAAGTTGAATTTTTAGCTGAAATTAAAATAGTAAATTCTGACTGATAAATGTGTCGACTCTTCAACTGCTGCTGTGAAGAAAGGCAAACATTAACTAGATCACTAGAGCTTGTTCTGTCTTTCTAACGTTAAATAAATATAAATACAATATATATTCACATAGTGTAAACACCAACGCATCAGGCACTTCTGGTTTCTTTTTGACCGCTAACTTGAAACCGGTGTAAGTTTACCTTGGAGCTAAATGACAGAAAACACGTTGTGTTTGGGATGCAAACAGGTTTCAGG
This sequence comes from Centroberyx affinis, assembly GCF_046629955.1. Lineage (NCBI taxonomy): Eukaryota > Metazoa > Chordata > Actinopteri > Beryciformes > Berycidae > Centroberyx > Centroberyx affinis. Next base: position 26,272 of record NW_027282058.1, on the reverse strand, counting down.
TTTAATTCTTCGGCTGTTTTCATTGTAAATTTTGACTGATAAATGTGTCGACTCTTCACCTTATTTTTTGGGATGAGCAAATGATGTTAAGTCCGCTAGAGTTTATTCTGTCGGGGAAACATTAAATAAATATGTGAAATTCACGTAGTGTGTACACATCAGGAACTTCCGATTTCTTTTGACTGCTAACTTTAAACCTTGAAGTCTACCTTGGAGCAAAAAAATGTTGTTTGCGGGGAAACAGATTTGGTTTCTTTCGGTTTCCATCTGCAAAGTCGGAGCAGGCAACAAAACAAACAGACCTGGGTGAAAAACTGTAAGTGAGAAGAGGAATCGGGGCGAGTGCTGCTAGTGTTTGCTGAAGAGTTTGAGTCACATTAGAACTGAGAAAGACTGGCAGCTCCCGCTAGCTTCTAAAAGATACTGCAATTTCAGAGCATTATTGCTAATTAGCAAACAGCAGGCTAACTTTGTTATTAGCAAAAACAAGCCGGTCAGATTAACGTTAACAGATTTTCGTTCTTATTTAAGTTATTTAACGTTACCTGACAGAATAAGCTATAGTCAAGTTAACGTTTGCTCACCTTCACACAGCAGAGGCTGCAGACCAGTTTAATAGTCAACACTTCAGATAAAAACAACTAAAATATTAAACCAAATAAGAACGGTAGGAAGTGTTTCAACATCAGACTTCAACACTATAGTATGGACTTCCCATCCACTACAATACAATACTTTAAAGTTCGTCTTCATAACGCTCATGTGAACGGCTCTGAGGTGTCTGACTCCTCCTTCTTTATCGGTTCCTTGCTTGACTGTTGTTGTCCGACCCGGGCTGTCTGCGCTGTACCTCTCTCTCTCTCTCTCTCTCTCTCTCTCTCTCTCTCTCTCTCTCCTCTCTCTCTCTCTCTCTCTCTCTCTCTCTCTCCCCTCTCTCTCTCTCTTCCTCGGTGTCGGCTCGGTGTTGTTCAGTGTGGTCATACCCTTCTGTGTGTGTTTGTTTTGTGCTTCTCTGTCTCCCGGCTTGTTGCAGATATGTGACTGAGTTTGTGGACCTGGGTAATGTGTCAGCCTTAAGGACGTTCAGGGTGCTGAGAGCGCTCAAAACCATCTCGGTCATCCCAGGTGAGGAAGCGAACGCAGGGGAGTGAATATCAAACGCACCCTTCCTGCCTGAACCTCTGGAAGAACTAAATCATTGGCTGTGCCTGAAAACTCACACTGCATACTACCTACTGAATAGTATGCAATACAAAGAGACATGCTTTCTACGATTAAACTACCAAAACACATACTATGTATTAGATAGTATGCAGAAGGAATACGCTGCTGTCTTCCTGATCTGATTGGTTGTGAGTGAACATCAGAGGTTTACCGAATGACAACTTTTGACAAAAGGACTCTTGACAGAAAGCCAAACAATGATATGGGATGCTGTCTAAGTAAAAATAGCTCTAAATGCTATTTTACTTCAGGTCATATTCTTCTTAATCTAGTTCAGAATTAGATTTTTGGTAACACTTTACAATGGCCTCATTCCAGTGTATTAACCAGAGTATTAAGTGATGTGAAATAAATATAAGTACACAATAGCATTATTAAGTTCCAACTTAATTAAATGTACAATTAGATAATATATTTCATCCCTGAGGGGAAACTGGGTTCAGCAACTTCAGCAGCAAAGAATAAAGGTGTAGGTTGGTGAACGAAGGATAAATAAGTTAATAAAGAATATATATACATATATAAAATTAAATGGTGATAAAATGTTTCCTCACAATTGCTAAAACAGAATTTGCATTAGCATGGCTACTGGCAGATTTACAAATCTACAAATGTCACAAAAATCAGTAATGTGCAAAATGTGCAAACAGGCATCTTTGTTCATTTGCATATTTTAACAGTTTTAACAATTTTAACAGTCATGATACAATCATGAGAAGATTTTGGGTGGTAGGCTACTAGCACAGTGCTAACACCATGCTAACGAAATATTACGGTACTTTTCCATAGGTCAATACAATGCAACAAGGCCATTGCTAAGTGTTACCTGTTTCTTTTATTGGATCAGTCAAGTCCTTGGATTCAAGCCTCATATGTCAAGAAGAAAGTTGTTTTATTTTATGATGAAAAGGTATTTTAACCTTAAAGGAATACCTTATTATTTTGACATTTAATCTGGTATTTGTCGTCACTACACAGTTGTCACATTGTGGGAAAAAGTTTCTAAATTTGTCTGTTTCCAAGTTTCTGTAAAAATTACTTAGCATTGTTATTATTCATGGACGCTAACATTGCTAGCCATGATGCTAATAATGCTAACAAGTCATTTTTATGGGATACTTAAAACAAATAAAGATTTTTTTTCCTCCACAATGCGAAAAATATCTAGTGAAAAAACGAAAGACAAAAATTGAAAATGTCAAAGTGTTTCTTTAAACTCCGATGCTGGCTAGCCTCTGTATGTTTCCACTCTGCATGTTAGCACGCAGCAGTAACCACGCTGTTAGCATGTCTTAAACACGCTATAGCTACATATCCATAGCATGGTAGTGGCCATGTTATAACCATGTCTTAAACATGTTATAACTACATAGTTAGCAACAGTAGCAGCAACATTATAACAGTGTCGTAAGCATGTTATAACTGCAGCTATAACCATAAAAACATAACCACGCTAATCATTCATTAGCTTACAGACGCTCCCATTGTAACAATAAAGTTTTGGATGCGAGATGGAAATGTTCATCGAATCGTTGGGTGGCGTCTGTTTCCAATGAATTAACTAAAGCAACAAAAATTGTTTTCAATTGAAAAAATAATGAAAGAAACACATTAGTTTTGTTTCTTTGATTGAATTTGGTAAATTTGGCTTTCGACAGTCAGCTTGTCTGCATTTGTTGTGTTTTTTATGTTCCTGTTGTTCTCACCATATGTTCCTGTGTGTGTTTGTGTGTATGTGTGTGTGTGTGTGTGTGTGGCTTTGTTGTGTTGTTATCTGAATGTTATTGGGGGTGTTTCAGTCTGATTTGTTTGATTTTGTTGGTAACAAAGAGCTTTTTTTCACAGTGACAACATTTTGAAAAACGTACAGCTGCTGTCAGATGAAAACCTTGAATTACCAAAGAGTCTGTTTTATCACGAATGAATGAATGAATCAATCAGTACAGCTTTTACAATGAGTTTTGAATGGGTTTCTGTTGGAAGAAACTCTTACATACCAAATTTGGAGAGAAGAGGTTTTCACCCAACAGCAGAGTTGTATTCCAATTCTGTCTTTACTGTTCTAAACTACTCTTTCTGTAATCTTTTCACTGCAACTTTAATCTTTACTGATGAATGGAGCATGAAATATAAATGATAGAATGGTTTAAGACTGGTTACCGAGACATGGACAAGCCACCTGGAGATAGCTGTTCATACACTTTATACTAGCTTCCTCAAAAGCATCATTGTACTAAGATCAACAGAGCCAGTACCACTTGCTTCTAACTGACTTCCAAACAGCTTCCAATACATATTGCAATACACATTTGGGTAATCCAATACCATCAATTTGGCACAGTTTCACCCCAAAGAATCAGAATCATTTAATTTTATTGGCCAAGTATATTTGCACATACAAGGAATTTATTTTAGTGGTTGCTTGTGTACTTTGTTAAAACACAGAAAGAATAAAACACCCATATAATCCAACAAAAACAGTATATATATAAATCAGTATATAAAAAAACCCAAATAGAAACAGCAGAAGAAAGATAAGATCAGAATAGTTATGTTTTTCAGTTGAACATGGTAATTGCCAGAAGGACTTTTATTTTGAAGTGTAGTTCTGCTGCCTTGTCACAAATGACACAACTAAAAGCCAATAAGACAAATTAAATAGTATTTACGAATGTGCCGCATCATGAAAGTCTTCTTCAGGTGTTAGTAATGTGTTAGAAACTGTAGCTGATGTACGGTGTGCTGTGGAAGTCCAGCTCTCGATCAAACTTAATTTCAGAATAATGTGTTTGAAAACCCAGGATAAGGCCTATAATCCATGTCGAGGAAACCGGTCTGAAGGAACCATGGTGCATAAAGATGGCTGCTGTCTGGTTTGACACCACAACCTGGGTCACATCGCTCTGGTTTGGATCACACTTGGCTTCTAAAAGAAACTGCTGGAAAATTCTGGTATCTGATATTATTTGATCAGCTGATTATTAAAAAAATTGGGTCTTGATCAGGTTTAGGCTCACAAAAACCTTTAACCCCTTGGGCTAGATTTGGGTTTGGACAGAAATATTTGGGGTTCGGGTTGAGGCGGGCTCAGATTCGATCCTGAGCCAAATTAAAACTCTCTCCCATGGTGCAACAGAAACTCGGGGTGTGTGTCGCACCATGGGACGAGGCAGGAAGACCGGATGATGATGTCAGTCCAGGAGGCCGCCATCTTTTGTGCACCTGATCCACTGATGAGCTGAATGAAGGCTTGAACTGGTTCCAGTCTGATATATTTGTGACCCAACATGGAAAAACAGACACATTGTGGGAGATAGGTGTATTGATTATTGATCTTTTTGCATTCAGTTTTAAAATGGCTTATTACATAAAAGGAGACAATGTTAGAATTATTAGTTACTGAATCAAAAGAAGTGTGTTTTTAACTTTTTTCTGAAGTGGAATGGGTCTCCTGGGAAGTGAAATGAGCCTGGGTTCAGTCACATTTACACACATCATCTGGTGTGTTTGTTGGATCTGTGTGTGTGTGTGTGTGTGCGTGCCAGGCCTGAAGACCATCGTGGGCGCTCTGATCCAGTCGGTGAAGAAGCTGGCGGACGTGATGATCCTGACCGTCTTCTGCCTCAGCGTGTTCGCGCTCATCGGCCTCCAGCTGTTCATGGGGAACCTGCGGCAGAAGTGCGTCCGCAGCACGGCGCACTGCGTCAACGGCAGCCTGCCCGCCAACGCCTCCTTCTACTGCAACAACAAGACCTGGGCCTCGCTGAAGGACTTCATCAACGACGAGGGTGAGGAGCCCAGACACATCGCTCTCTGTCGCGCTTTCGTTTTCGTTTAAAGTCCCACTGAGACGGAAGTTAGAGCGTCTTCAGCTTCTGTGCTGTGACGGATTTCCCAGTGAAACGGGATATCTGAGCGGTGTACAGGTACAAGAGGGATTTAAATCAAATCCTTCGCATTTGATTGGACCGCTAAAACAGTGGGCGGGGCTTAGAGTTTAGCGCGATACGGAGCTACAGAGGACTGTTGGCTCCACACACACCTCCCTCACCTGTTAGATCAGGAGGAGGACGAGGGAGAGATGAATGAATTAGACCTCAGCCACATTGTTTTGGAAATGAAAACACATTTTTTGCCCTCTGATATCCAAACACACATCTCTTCCTGTCTCTCTCCATATTGCTCTGTCAGCTACTGACCCAGAAGCAGTGAAGTGTGGTTTTATATGACCGGTGTGACTAGCTAGAGGTTGAAGAATGATTGATGGGTGGATGTCATGATATTATTGGTTGAAACTGGTTGGTTCATGCTTACGTAAGCACACGACATATTTAGTTTTACAGGAAGAAAACATGATTGGATTTTGATATAAGAATACAAAGAAATTGATTTTTTGTATGTTTTTTGGGATATATTGTTAAATAAGTGCACAATATGACCGGGGATGTGATCTAAAAGGGTTAAAAATGCATTTTTCATTTCATCTCGACTTTAAGGGATTGAGAAAAGCAGATCCGGCACACTGCTCTTGCTCAGCATCACAATGTATTGATCATGCTAAAACGCTTCGGTCCCTCTGGACCTTCCTCAAGAGTATTTTAAATAATTCCTACAACAATGATCTTAAACAGATAATGCTCCAGCTGTTCTGTGTGCACAGGTGTGGGACAGTTATTCTCCTGTGGGAGTGTCTCTCAGTAATTGACAGTGACATGTGTACAGTCTGTCGCATTATAGTCCACACAAGACAAAGAAAAGAAAAACAGGAACAAGTGAGACACCACGTCACATACTTATGTCTATTTACAAAACTCATTCATTAGAAATTTCATATCTAATGAATGAAAACATCGGCCTTGTTTTGTTAAGTTTTGTAAAGGGAAACATCGTTAGCTTTAGTGTGGAGGATATGAGGCAGGAGGAACATGATGCCGACAACAACAACATTATAAACAACTCAAGCTTATGATAAATGCTGACACTTTTTAAGCAATATTAGACATTTAAGACATTTAGAACATTTTTACAGACTGGATCCTCCTGTATTTTAGAGATATTGAATGATGAACTTCAGGTAATTATTCGTTGCATTTTGGAAACAAAGCTGCTCTGGTGTGATTAGCTCAGTCTGGCTTTGCTGACATTTTCAGAGCTTAATTTTATATGAAACAAGGCTCTTAATGTTCTCAAATCACTCGTTAGCTAACAGTGTGGATGATAAGGAGCTGAAGACAGAGATGAAATAACACTCCTGAAACAAAATGGCAGCTCTGGTTTGGAAATTGTTTGTAGTGTGGACTCGCTATAGCTGAAGCAAAGTGTTACCATGTGTTCACACTGTGAGCGGGTTGGTCGATGAGTCGCTCTGTTCGGACAGATTGTGGGCGGGGCCAGAGGCTCTGATTGTAGCGGTCTGCAGATACAAAGATTTGAACAGGCAAAACGTGTTTTTGCTGCTTTGGTATTGCCTTTCATAATGTTACGTCATTTTAATGAGTGAACACAGCTAGCGAGGAAGCGCTAATTAGGCTGCGTTCACACATCGCGTTTTTTGATGTGGAAAAAGTGCTGCCTGGAGCACTTTTAGTGAGGAGAAATAAAAAGCGGATCACGGCAACGTCAGCTGATGTTAGCAGAGCAGCTGCTAGCAGACAGAACAGTGTTGTGCAACAAGCAAAGGCTGACCAGATATTTCCAATACATGTCCAGTATAATCCATACTGCCTTTATGATCGCTGTTGCGGTAACAGAAATTCACTGATTACCACGTCCAATTCCTCCACCGGCACGTTCACTTTCTCCATATTTGTTGTTGCTATGGGAAACGGCCGGCGTCTCTGTCATCGCGATTGGTCGGCTGGAAAAAGGCGGTTCACGCTCCGCTCTGACGGAAAAAAACGCTGCTGCTTCCCTTTGCTTTTAATGAGGAAAGGGCGCTATGTGTGAACGCAGCCTTAGGTAGCATGAATCAAAAATAATCTGAAACAGTCAATAAAATGACTTAAGTTCTCAGCATGGAGCCAACGATGGATCAGCTGTTCTCCAAGCTTCGTTTCTGAGTCGTTTCTTCCTGTCGTCTTTCAAAATAAAAGTTCGAAGAAAGAACTGAAGCTTTGAACTCCTCCTCCATGTTGGAACTGTTGATCAGGAAGCTAAATCACATCAGCGGGGAAACAAGGAAGGAGAAATCTGATTGGCTGTTGACGGCCGATGGCGGTGAAAAGTTCAGCCTGTTGAGCAGCCAATCAGCGGCTGAGTTTCCCGGGTCGCTCGGTGAATATAGGAGAAAAGATGAGGAGGTTCTCCACTGTTACTATGGCAACGATGATGACAGTAAAGTCTGTTTTCATGTTACTGTTCCAAAGCAGAGTTTCAGTCACAGCTGTAAGCAGGAAGATAAAGAACTGAAGTGACGTTTTTATTGATAAAAACCTTCTTTTCTGCTCTGGTTAGAGAAGAGGCAGTGAGTTGTAATGGAGGCTGTGACAGCAGAACAGGACAGTGTGTGTGTGTGTGTGTGTGTGTGTGTGTGTGTGTGTGTGTGTGTGTGTATGTGTGTGTGAGACGTGCTGCGGTGGTGACTGGTGTTCCCTAAATGGACTGGACAATGTCATGTTGGCACTGTAGTTACTACTGACGTCAATGAGGACACACACACGCACACACACACACACACACACACACACACACACACACACACACACACACACACACACACACTCATACACACGTGTTGTCAGGGGCATGATTTGTCTAAAGGCCCACACAGCAGTTCAACAAGGCAGTTTCCAGGCACATACATACAAGAAGTGACACACACACATACACACACACACACACACACACACACACACACACACACACACACACACAGAGGTTATGCAGGGTCAGTTGGTATATACAGTACACGACATGACAGGCTTGTTGACCGAGGAACATAATATAGGATATGTGGACATTACACACACACACACACACACACACACACACACAAATGTATATACACACTTAGCAGCAAGACCCACATATATGCCATATATATAGTGTCTCACACACACACACACACACACACACACGAGCAGAACATAAACACATGCAACCTCACTCGTACAGACACACACACACACACACACACACAGACACACACACACACACACACACACACACACACACACACACACACACACACACACACACACACACACACTGGGTGTTCTCAGGGTTAATAAGGAAACTCCATGTCAACAACACTGTCCTGCTTGTAAATCAATTCATAATTAATAATTTTCTTTATGAAATTATCTTCCATCTACAAACAAACGGTTTGGAAAAAAAAAATGTGTTGCCTGGAATTCATCAGGCAAAATTTGAAAAACAATAATGATTCTGTTCTTCTATTCTCTTTTCATGTCTTCACTTCTTCTTCTTCTTCTTCTTCTTCTTCTTCTTCTTCTTCTTCTTCTTCTTCTTCTTCTTCTTCTTCTTCTCTTGTTTTCTTCTTGTTTCTGTTCCTCTGTTCTCTTCTTGTCTCTTATTTTCTTCTATTTTCTTCTCTAGTTTTCTTCTCTTTTTTGTCTTCTCTTTTCTTCCCTTGTTTTCTTCTCTTTTCTTTTCTTCTCTCCTCTTCTGTCCTCTTCTCCACTCTTCTCTTTTCTCCTCCTCTTCTGTTCTCTTCTCTTTCCTTTATTTTCTTCTCTTATCTTGTCTTCTTCTCATTTCTTTTCTTCTCTTCTATTCTTTTCTCTTGTTTTCTTCTCATTTCTTCTCCTTTTCTTCTTATTTTTCACAACTGATGCCCCGCGTTAAATGAAGGTGATAGATAGATAGATAGATAGATAGTTGGACCAATGACTATGTGAATAAATAAGAGTGAAAGTCCAGCTCACTCCTCCCTGTGTTGAGCCTCTCTGCCTGTTCCACAGTGCGGACAGACAGCAGATAAGACTGGAGAGTAGGGTTAGTGTGTGTGTGTGTGTGTGTGTGTGTGTGTGTGAGAGAGGCTGGAGGCAGTTGAAGTGGCGTGGAGCCGTCATTGGCTGCTCTCACCGAGCCTGTGTGACAGAAGAGACGATGCTGGAGCTCTGCTTGCTTTCTACCATCTACAGAGCAGGGGCCGGATTCACCAATGTGTTCTGAAGATAGATCTGAAGAAATGACATAAGAGGAAATTTTAGGAAGTTCTTAAGAAGGCTTAAGAAGTGCAATTCCTCAATATTTTCTAAGTAACAGTCTCATTTCTTACGGATTTCTTTAATTTTCCGACTTAGGAACTTCTCAAAATAGAGCCTGAATTAATTCTGGTTAATAAACTTTAGGCTTACTGCCATTGAGGCTAGGAGACAAGGCTAGGAGGCTAGGAGACAAGGCTAGGAGGCTAGGAGACAAGGCTAGGAGGCTAGGAGACAAGGCTAGGAGGCTAGGAGACAAGGCTAGGAGGCAACCCAAAGTGCTTCCATCTACAAAACAATTGGGGAAAAAACTATTTAGAGCAACTAGAGCAAAGATTTAAACATTGGTTGCTGTTGGTAACTGTAAAATTTGCAGCTTATTTCCAACAGACATGAGACAGAGGCCTACCTGGCCCTACACCAAATAAAGCTTTACAATAAATGTTCATCTTAATGTTAGGTGTAGGGGAACCTATGAAGACTTTGAACTATAACCTACTTGTCTAAAATGTGTTTAAATATATGATATTAGAGGCTTACCTTTTCACTGTAGGAGTTTTAAGACAGGTGAAGGGCCGTCTGAAAGTTAAGAAAAAAATTTGAGAACTTTCATTTCAAGAATACCATTTATTCCTAAGTTTTTTCTTAGGAAGAAACATAAGAAGAAAGTTAAGAAAATATATAAGAACTGTTTTTGAGAATAGCATTTTTCCCTATTTTCTTTCTTAAGACAAAAGTTAAGAAAAAAATGGCACTTGAGAAGATTTTTTTTCTTAAGAAGGTTTTGTGAATCCGGCCCCAGGGCTTGGAAGCAAAAGTCACATGATTGTTTATTGGTCGCCCTGTTGGGACTGGCACTACTCTGCGTGGGTGCCGGTCCCGGGACCTTCACTTAAAAAAAAAGTAGTGCTTTAAAATTTATCCGACACAAAGTTTCCACACCGAATTTTGCAAATCTCACAGGCTTTCTGACGTCCTCGAACCCTTTTCTGTTACACGAGTAAATCATATTGCTGGGGAAAAAAAACAAAAAAAAAACACCCGTTGCATCTGGTCAGTGTGTGAAAGCAGCAGATGCAACAGTGTTTTTTTTCCAGTGGCCAGAGGGGGCAGCAAAGAGCACGATATCCAGCTCGCCGCACAGGGAAGAGGCGTAGAAGAAGAAGAGTGGCAGCCATTTCTAAGTAGGGCTGGGCGATATATTGTATAATATTGATATCGTGATTTGAGACTAGATATTGTTTGGGATTTTGGTTATCGTAATATTGTGAAATGTTACTTCTTCCTGCGTTACAGTAAAGTGACTCAATTTTCTGAACTTATTAGCCTGCTCTGCTCATCATATCCACATTACTTATTACTGATTACACATTACTGGTTACTAATGATCACTAATGTAACATTTTCTTGTGTTATATCTTATGAAAGCATGAATATTCATCCCCAAAATATCGTCACATCGAGGTATCTGGTCTAAAATATTGTGATATTTGATTTTGTCAATATTGCCCAGCCCAATTTGTAAGGCATCCGTATGAAAACAACTCAGACAAGCCACACAGAGGTGAGATTTTATACTTTATTGCAAATACTTTCAAACAATATGATTTACTCGTGTAACAGAAAAGGATTCAAGGAAGCTTGTCGGATCGGATCAGATTTTAAAACGAGTTTTTTAACTGAAGGACACAGTGTAGTGGCAGAGTTGATGGACTTTTTCTGTCTCTTCTTCTGTGGTATTCATACCAGTTAAGAACACATGAAGAAGAAACAGCTGAATATGAGCATCGGTCCAGACGTCATTTTGTTCTGCTAGAGGCTTTCCGTCTCCTTCTACCCATAATCCCTTGTGTTTCGGGGTGGTTTCCTGCAGTTGGAGTGTCAGTTCTCTTGTTAGAGGACTGAGACTCTCTGTGCTGTTATTTGGTGCCTCCAGAGGTCAAAGGTCATCGTTCTCACCTGGACAAACCGACCGAACTGAAGGAGGAAACGCTGCAGAGTTCAGATGAACGGATCTGAACCTGCTGGCTGTTGAACGCAGCCTCAGTCTGTTAGAGGTCCTGTTGTCCTGTTCTGTGTCAGTTTGTTCTGTATGACTATTTAAAACCAGAGGGGGGCGGGGCTTGGGCTATTTTGAATACAGTAAAGTCTGGGCAGATTTGTCTATTAAGTGCTTTTAACCTACAGATTCATCACACTCATCAGCTTTATGGTGCAAAGGACACGGACACACACACACACACACACACACACACACACACACACACACACACACACACCCTCAGTAATACACATTCTCTCCTTTTTCTCTTTGAAGTGGCACACAGATGAAGACGTAAAACTCAAAAGTCTATTTGCTGTATTAAACTGCACTTTTGGAGAAATCAGGTTTCGGTCTCTTTTCAGCTGTGGGAAGTTACTAGAAAAGATATATATTATTTTATAATAATCTCTAATAATAATAACTGATCTACACAGTTTGTATTCCTTTACTTCTCTCTCTTTAATCCAATATTGTTGTTTTTTTCATTTGTGTAAATTAACAAAACTTTAAATAATATATGAAAACAAGGAAGAAGAAACATGCTACAAATAGAAATGTACGAGCAAAACTTGATTTTTCCAAGCAGTTCCTCTTGAGGAAGGAGCAGCAGATACACTCTCTCAATATCCAAAAATAGATGTGTATTTATTAGTTTAAAACTATGAACTAAAGTGCAGTGAGCAGTGAGAAGTGTGATTTTTTTTTTCAAAACTCTTTTTATTGGTGTTTTTCCACATTGTAAACAGTAGTTTCTCAAATTGTTTCAACATGTTTTTTTTAAACATACATACAAAAAAAACGAAATAAATAATGACATATAAACATAATGTATATGGCAAAAACAGTAGTTACAAACAAGACAAATATATATGTATATAAAAAATGTTTATAATAAAATACAATATACACCCCCCCCCCCCCACCCCCGCAAAACATTAACAAACAAAAACACAGTCTTCAAAGTGTGAGTTTTACAAAGGCTTCATCTGTATGTGACTTCACAGAGGAAAAGGAGAAAGCGTGTGTGTGTGTGTGTGTGTGTGTGTGTGTGTGTGTGTGTGTGTGTGTGTGTGTGTGTTCATGTTCTCTGCACTGTCCAGCTCTTGGTAACCCACCTACTTTACTAAAAGCATTTTCTAGATAAATGTGACCGGACCTGATTGTATTCAGACAGCAGAAGCCAAACCTCAGCCTGTTTACTTTGTACTTTTCATTATTTACATCATGTATCTAATGCAGACAGAGTCCCAGCAGCAGAACATGGCCGACACCACAGCAGCATTATCTCTATTGTGACTTACCCCTCTTTAAAGGGTGAATCCTCCCAAAATAGAGGCCGGTCTGACTTTACAGTAATGGGGCATGTCTGGCCCTGCCGCCCCTGCTAATGCACCTTCTATTTATTCATTTCCAGTTCGCTTTGCCATCCATCACATCAAACAAATGTCCCCCGCAGGCCCCCGTATCGACCTCTAAAAGCTGCCGTGAAACCCGAGAGCCGCTGCGTTAATCGCCGTCGAATCGCGCTCGGCTCGTCCCATTGGCTGAGAGAGAGAGAGAGAGAGAACCGAGGCGGCGGATCAATGGTGGAGGCAAAACGTTTCCCATCATGTCGTGTTTCTCCTGTCTGGTCAGAGCGAGTCGAGGCTCTGACATCACCGGGCGCTACGAGGGGGTCGAAGTAACAAAAAAAAACCCCATCCTGTTTTTCAATTCACATTTCATTTTTAATCACCGCTAAGTTTATCGGTTCATTTTTGTTGCTTCCACCCTTCTGAGGCTCGCCCTTAAATGATAAATGGCAATGCTGAATGATAGAAAGCGGTGATAAATGATGAAAATGGTTCTGTTTTTTATCAAATCACTTAACAATTTATCGCTCAGTTTTTCAATTCACATCCATTTTTATCAGATCACTTAACAATTTATCACCCAGTTTTTCAATTCATATTCATTTTCATCAAATCACTTAACAATTTATCACCCAGTTTTTCAATTCATATTCATTTTTATCAAATCACTTAACAATTTATCACCCAGTTTTTCAATTCATATTCATTTTTATCAAATCACTTAACAATTTATCACCCAGTTTTTCAATTCATATTCATTTTTATCAAATCACTTAATTTATCACCCAGTTTTTCAATTCACATCCATTTTTATCAAATCACTTAACAATTTATCACTAAATTTTTCAATTCACATGCATTTTGATCAGATCACTTAACAATTTATCACTCAGTTTTTCAATTCACATCCATTTTGATCACATTGACTTGTTATCATTTGATTTTTGTTACTTCGACCCCTCCTTCGAACGCCTCCCATCGCCTCCTGATGGAGCGTTCAGTCAGCTGTGATGTCACCAGACGACAAACACAGTCCCAGAGTCCAGGCTGGCTGATGCTGATGTTGCCGGGCAACAAAGTTTAGCGCCAGGAAGCAAAACCTGATTCATTTCCGGACTTCTCAATGAGTTCACATGCAGATATAACAGTTCGATTTTAACCCGGTTAAAGGGACAGTTCACCCTAAAAATAAAATAAAATTCGGTCATTATCCACTCATCCTCATGCCAGTACAAAATCAGATGAGTGTTTTTTTTAATACAACTCACCAGGAAGGAGAAGCTTTCTTCCAAACAATTGCAGTAAATGGAGGAAATTGTTTACTAGCATGAGGATGAGTAGAGATAATGACCAAATTTTAATTTTTGGGTGAATTATCCCTTTAAGGCAACACTCCCAACTATTGAAACTGTCGTGAAACACCCTCATGTGATTGGGGGTGAGCTCATTCTGTGGTTGGACTTTTTGTAAATTTCTTCACATTCATTTAAAAATCCATTTAATGCATGAATTTCAAGGCATTTTGACAACAAATGGCTGGCTGGCTGTGAGTGTCTCCCTTTAAAACTCTCCTGAAAATCTGTTTTTATCAGAAGGCCTTTTTATAATCACTCTACTCTCTTGTATTTATTGTGTTTATCTGGCATTTGATGAACTATGAATTTGGTGTGAGTAAAAAGTGCAATATAAATTAAGTATTATTATTATTATTATAAATTAGACTGCCATGTTTCATATTTTGATTACTATTCACCCATCAGATCAGGACTTTAGTTTCTTAATGTCTTACTGTATGTCACATCCACCAATAATTCTCCTCGCTCTCTCTCATACTTTTCTCATGTAAATTTATTATTACTTTTCTTTTAATCTTGCTGATGAAGTGAGGGAAGCATGGAGTCGTATTTAGGCTGCTGAAATGAAATGAAATAAAAGCTACTCTCTGGCACTTTCCCCTCTGTTATCTCCTCAACATCCTGTAAAGACAGTTTTCCAGTTTTGTACTGGAAATCCCATCCAGCAACAAAAATCTTCTCAGATGGGGGTCGCTCAGAAAAAAAAACCTTCTCAAATATCAGTCTGTGGTCTAATATGTGCAGTATTTATTTGGGGGGGGGCGTTTGCATGAAAGGACCTTTGGGAAACTCTGCTCTAAAGCTTCAAGAAAAGACCGGTGAACCTCAGGAAATTATTTTGTTTTATTATAAAACCCAGCACTTCCTGTCTCCTCGCTAAGCAGACAGACTGACTGACTAATCTCAGTGTTACCTAAATGGTTCATGGTTACTTTGAACAAGCGAACAAAGGCACTTCAAAAGTCTTTTCTTTTTTTTTTCTTTTTTTCTGACAAGGAGCGATGCAGACTCCCAGATGTACTCTATAACAAATGAATGCCCACACTCATAAAAAAAGAAAAAAAAAGAAAAAGAAGCTTAAGTGCTTTCGATGCAGCGCGGCGGTCAGAGCAAAACAAAAGCAGAGCAGAACCTGTGTGTGTGTGTGTGTGTGTGTGTTTGTCGAGTGTGTTCCCTCTCAATAAAGGGATCCGAGTTACTGTTAAAGGAAGAAGAAGAAGTAGAAGGAGAAGAAGAAGAAGAAGAAGGCTGTGGGTTTCTTTGATGATGCTGAAAAGCTTTTGTTTCTGCTGACAGCTGAGGTCCACTGGAAAGCGTTTAAACCTGTTTCTGGGTGCAGGCAGACGAGAACTTCGAGTCCGTTTGGATGTTTTTACGCTGGAATGCTGCGTGATCAGTCCTGAAGGCCGGAGTGGAATGTATGTGGTCTGAATTATGTGTGGAATAAAAGGTGAATATTGTGTACTGCCACTTCATGAAAAAATGTCATGGCAACCTGTTATTTTCTGTGGCTTGTGTCAAACCTCAGCTCCAGATCAACAGGTTCCTCGTCCCTCGTCCCCCCCGGAGGCTCAGTGGAGCAACCTGGACTTTCTCAGCACTTCCTGACATTGCTGTAGTGCTCGAGTCTGGTCTTGATCGCGATACTGAGTCCAGTCTTGCTCTTGAGTTCAGTCTTGGTCTTGAGTTCAGTCTTGGTCTTGAGTCCAGTCTTGGCCTTGAGTTTGATTTCGGTCTTAAGTCCAGTTTTGGTCTTGAGTCCAGTCTTGGCCTTGAGTTTGATTTTGGTCTTGAGTCCAGTCTTGGTCTTGAGTTTGATTTCGGTCTTAAGTCCAGTTTTGGCCTTGAGTCCAGTCTTGGCCTTGAGTTTGATTTCGGTCTTGAGTCCAGTCTTGGCCTTGAGTTTGGTGTTGGTCTTGAGTTTAATTTTGGTCTTGAATTTGATCTCAGTCTTTACTTTGATCTTCATCTTGAGTCCGATCTCGGCCTTGAGTCCCATATCGGTCTTGAGTTTGATCTCAGTCTTTAGTTTGATTGGTGATGAGTTTGGTCTCGGTCTTGAGTTTGATCCCAATCTTGAGTTTGAGATCAGTCTTCAGTTCAGTCTCTCTCTTTAGTTTGATCTCAGTCTTGAATTTAATCTCGGTTTGATCTCGGTCTTCACTTCAGTCTCAGTCTTGAGTTTGATCTCAGTCTTGAGTTTGATCTTGGTCTTGAGTTTGATCTCCATCTTTATTTTGATCTCCATCTTTATTTTGATTTTGGTCTTGAGTTTGATCTCGGTCTTGAGTTTGATCTCAGTCTTGAGTCCGGTCTGCAGATCACTTTTCTGGTGTCATGGACTGTTCTCTGTCTCGTACCTATTTTGACTCGGATTTATCTCGGTCTTGTCCAATATCGGATGTCAACTCAACTTCTTCCCGTCTATCTAAAATTTTTCAAAGATACGGGTCCACCTTCATTTATTTTCTCCTCGGCACTACAAACAATTTTAGGGATTACAGCTGTCTGTCGTATGTAATGGTTCTCAAATCGATTAGTCAAAATCCTATGCATTAATTAGTTAGATGTTGAAGGGTAAAGTACAGAGTTCTTAGATAGATCTACTTCTCTGTTCATTCTTAAGAAACTCTAAGCATTCTTCTTACATTTGGAAATAAATGTACACAGTTTATTGCCTATTTTTGTCTTGAATGAAAGAAGCTCTGGTCTCGGCCTGACCCGCTTTGGAACCGGTCTGGATTCGAACTCGACTGGACCTGGTCTTGGAATCGACTTGAACTTAACTAAGGTGGTCTTGACTACAGCCTTGCTTCCTGGTCTTTGTCTAGAAATGACAACTCGTCATGCCAACAAGTTGGACAACGAGGTGGAAAGGGTTCCCAAATATTTTCATATCAAGCCCCCCCCCCCCCCTAAATAGGTACACATAGGGCATGAATCCCCCGTTTGAGAAGAAGTGTCCTTGAGCAAGACACTGAGTCCCTGTCAGATATTGTTTTATTCTGGCTGCAGATGTGCGTTAAAAGCATTTGAACTCATTGTGGCTGATAACTTTTGTTCCTGAGTCTGTTTAGAGAGGAGGTGAAGGAGTGATGTTTTAATGTATTAATGTACTAGGAAATGGCTTGTGGTCAGTCTGTATGGGTGGTGAATTAACTGTTGAATGAACGGTATTTTCCGTAATGGTTTGGTTTTATGGATATGGCTCTCTGCTCAGCAGATGTTTAACCTGCTGAAATATACATGAGCTGAATCTGATGTGATGTAGGAACTTATTGTATTGATCCTGCTGTGACAGACAGACTGGGAGCCGAGCAGAAACTAATACAGCAGCTTCAGAAAAAAGTTAGTTGGTATTTGAGAGGCTTGGGGTTGTAGAAAGGTTTTTTTTTAATTTTTAATTTTTTTTTATATTGTTAAGGTGAGACACTGTTGTACCTGAAACTCCATCCTGAGATCTACACATTTAGCATTTTGTAACTTTGATAATAAAGGTTTTACACTATTATCATCATTATTAGTAGTAGTAGTTGTAGTAGCAGTACAAATGAATTTAGAGAATAAAACCTGGAAGAAAAAATCATATTGCTCTATAACAACAACAACAACAATAATAATATCAAATATAGAAGACAAAATGTTACCTGTCATGTTACCTGTTGTTATCTTATAATAATCTGATGAATCTAATAACCAAATGTTACAGTTCTTAAACTTTTTCAGTCCGGGATCCAAATGACAAATGAAGAGTTCATTTCTAAAAGGATATTTATCCCTTTTTTTTTTTTTTAAATCCAGATGTTCATCCTTCATTATCTCTAGCATATACACTACAGGATCACATCTGTGCATTATCATTTTGTCAGCCCAGGATTTATGCTACTGACTATCTTTTAAAAAGTTACAATTTGTGTTAATTTTGTGTTTAATTTTGTAAAAGAATGTGTCACTTATCTTAAAGGGTGTTTGGACCTAACAGAAGTATTCCCCCTGACCTGTTTTGGGTCTCTAACCATAGTTTAAGAAACCAGGATCTACAACTGAATTTTCTTTTTTTTTTTTTTTTTTTTTTAGACAACTTCTACAAGGTGGAGGGAGCCAAGGATGCCTTAATCTGTGGGAACAGCAGCGACGCAGGGTGAGTCAACATTTCCATTCATGAGGCTTCTGAGCGACATTTTCACACAGAGGGACAATAGAACTTTCTACACAGTAGAACCGCTGAACTGTTTGTGATGTGTGGAGCTGTGTGGATGTGAAGCAGCTCTACGAACCAGTGGTCCCTTAAAATAACCTTACATTTTCATTAGTTGACATTAATTCACAACTTAATTCCACGCAGAATCCCCTTAAAATTAATTAAGGGGGTTATTAATGGAGGAGGTCCCATCGAAACCTCCTTAATCTTGACTCCTTACTTTCTAATTTAAAAAATCCCTTAATTTCTAGTCTCTCTGTGAATCCACCCATGGATAAATCCCTTATAAACCCATGATACTAACCTTAGCCTTCTTTTTTAAAGCTGTTATTTCTAATGGATAATTAATGTTTATGTAATGGAGAAATTAATGACATTTCAGGGATGAAATGAAGGGGTTTGGTTTCGTAGTGCAGGGTGTTTTAGAAAAAAAAAACAAAAAACTGAATCCTCCCATGGATAAAGGTTAAAAGAGAATTTCATAAGAATGTTTTGTTAATGGTGTTGCGTGTGTTTCATGCCTGATAATACGGCACACTGCGGTTATGCGTTGGGATTTGTGTTTTGCCACGGCTGTTGTTCGATTACAAATACCTGTCATGTGGTTGCTGTTTGCCAACCCAGATGGCTGTGAAATGATGTAACGGAGAGATATTAATATTCCGCAGCAGCAGTCATGTTTCCAGAGAGATTTGAGCAAAGGGTCACGACCCTCCGGTTCCCATCGTACCCTCCGGTTCGACGCTTGAAGTCGACTTAAGGGTCTTGTCTAAAATCCCTCCCCGTCTCTCCGGTCGGGGATTGCCGACATGTATGTGAGTGATTGCCTGATAAGAGATTGTCCCGGGTGAAATGTCGTGATGAGAGATTGGGAGCCTGAATCCGATGTGCAGATGTATTATTTTCATTTCCTCAGACTGTCCTGGTGTGTTCTGGTCTGTTCTGGGTCTGGTTGCTCTGTGATTTGACAGCGCAGGAAATCCCACTGAGCTGCACGTCTCTCTTTACGCCTCACGTCTCTCTGCTCTCAACAGCAGGAGTGTATATGCTTTAGGTTAATCTCGTTACAGACGCCCAGATTTCAGCCTCGTATGTCACTGAAGCTGGCTGAGCAGTGCAGAGGTCTCCCTGCACAGTGCCATGCTAATTCTGTTAGTAAAGAGAGAATAGAGTCTGCATGTTGCTGTAACGCTCCTGTACAACGGTTAGTTTTCATTACTGAGATTGTTTTGACTCCAAAGCATCTTCATCTTCTGTAGCAGCGCTCCTTCAGTGTTTCAGAATGTGGCTCTCCTGGGTAAAGTCCACGCAAAAAGCAATGAGTCTGATGTGAATAAATCTTGAGAGACCGTAACTCCATTTAGAACGTTTAGTGGAAAAACAAAACAGTTGCAGACTAACAAGATTCATCAATTGGCATCAAATCATTTTCTCTCTGTCAAAAAACTGTGTTGCTCTGAGGACTTTCTCTCTCCAGCTGAGTCTAATGACGCTTATGTCGATGTAAAGGAGCATTTCAACTACTTGGAATCTATTAGGCTATTACATAAGAAACTATAGGAAATCTAATGTTCTTTAATAATCAACAAATATGACTATAGTACAAATTAAATATTCAATATCACTAGTATTCCAATATAGCTAGCAACATTATTTCAAATATATAAATTACAAATATATCAAAATATCTTTTCCCTTCCCCTAGAATGGCTCCTTCATCTTCATTTCATTAATTTCCACCTAGATAAGACAATATACAAAGGCAAGAGTTTTTGCCTTTGTATATTGTCATTTGTTTGGTTGTCTTCAATCCAAGTGTTTTGTCATTTTTGCTGTTTTAGGCCGTCACCACATACGACAGATTTTCTGAACGTGCCTCTGCCTTTTCTCAGTTGTTTCCTCTGGTTCGGTCACAGCAGCAGGTGCACGTCTCCTCCCAGCTGTGCGCCTTGCGTTCAGGCCGCGGTGCGTTTTGGGTCTTCCATGATGATGTCAGTGTCAGACAGGGAAACACACGGCAGCACCTGGAGGGACGTTATGTGTTTCCTGGTGAGGAACGTTAACTTCAGCTCCTTCCTGTCCTCCTCGTCTCTGGTTCGACTCGACCGATCAGATTATTTCTGCCTCCGAGAAACGTCTGTAGAGCTAAAACTCCAATCTGTGAGACGTCGAGAATATTTTCACAAACCTCGCTGACGTTTATCTTTCGGCCCACACTTCAAGAGTATTTTACCCTCAGCTCCACTCACTGTTTTTTTGACCCAGTGCAGCTGTTCCATCTTGGTTTTCTTCATGGCTGATGTGCTTCTGCTTCATCACAGCAGATTACAGATCAGTTCTCTCCATTGGCAGCAACATTACGAAGCAACTTTCTGTCTCCTCCGACTCTGATTCAGTGTTTCAACACACAGATTATAACACAATCCAGCTGCTGTCACTGACAGATCTTTCTGAGACCTTCAGAATCAAATAAAATGATAACCATTGGTTTTGTTGTGTTTATATAGCTGTTTTGAAGCCTTGTTCCAATAAAAAAAAAACTGGATAATATTTATGAAATATTTTAACTTGAAACGGGTCAAATTTGACCTGAACACAATAGGAGGGTTAATGTGTGTTAACAGAATATTGAACTGGGGAAGATAGGACCCTGGGAAGATAGGACCCTGGGAACATAGGACCCTGGGAACTTAGGACCCTGGGAAGATAGGACCCTGGGAACATAGGACCCTGGGAACATAGGAACCTGGGAACTTAGGACCCTGGGAACATAGGACCCTGGGAACATAGGACCTTGGGAACATAGGACCCTGGGAACATAGGACCTTGGGAACATAGGACCCTGGGAACATAGGACCTTGGGAACATAGGACCTTGGGAACATAGGACCTTGGAAACTTAGGACCCTGGGAACGTAGGACCCTGGGAAGATAGGACCCTGGGAACATAGGACCTTGGGAACATAGGACCTTGGGAACATAGGACCTTGGGAACATAGGACCCTGGGAACAGAGGACCTTGGGAACATAGGACCCTGGGAACATAGGACCCTGGGAACATAGGACCTTGGGAACATAGGACCCTGGGAACATAGGACCCTGGGAACATAGGACCCTGGGAACATAGATATGCTTTCTGACTGAAACACAATAAAAAAGAGATTTGATCGAGGCTCACAAAATGCTAACAGGCTAACCAAGGCTAACAGTAATTTCTGGGCTGTTTGCATTTTGTGACACTAAATCAAATCTCGTGTGACAACAGAAACAGAAAGATCTGTCAGTGAAACAGCTGTGTTGTGTTATAATCTGTGTGTTGAAACACTGAATCAGTGTCACAGAGTCGGAGGAGACAGAAAGTTGCTTCTTAACGTTGCCGCCAGTGGAGAGAACCGATCTAAACAGTGTGTCCACAGTCAGGTCCATGTAAACACAGACTGTGTTTACATGGACCCGAGTATCCCAGCTTATCCTGGTTTTGATCATATTCGGGATATATCGTTTACATGGAACACAGAGAAATCTGGTTATTCATATCCCCGTATACATGATAAATACTAGTATCCCGGTTATTGATTACTGCATGCTGTTTGCGCCTGTGATGTTTACGACACAAATCAGCAATTTTGAAATCATTAATCTGATATTCCTCTGTAACTGTTAACCTTAAATTAATTTGACTGTTTTGTTTTGATATTTGGCTGTAGTAATGTTTCTTTAGTATTTTCCTCTGTGACCTGACTTGCTCCACTGTGCGTGTTGGAAACCGGCGTCCTGTAGTCTGTATCTACAGACTTGAACAGGTCAGCATTTTGATGCTTTGCCCCATTTAAACTGCCAAGTATATTTCATTCTTTCATCACCGAAAGACAAAATTCTGTTTCCTCATCGCTCCAGAAGTGAGACGCTCTCGTTGCCGTTGTTTGTGTTTTTCTGTTACATCTCTTGGCTGAAGCCGTGCCTGCGTGGTGGTCTGCAGCGGTCAGAAACCGGGATCAGATGTTTACATGCAACAGGATCCCGGTTTCTTTCAGAGTACTCCGGCTAGCATAATCGGGTTTCTCAAAACCGGGATAAGGGCTGATCCAGCTTTCTGAAATCGGGATATGATGTTTACATGCGCAAACACACAAACGGGATACTTCAAAAACCCGATCATAACCGGGACACTCAAGTCCATGTAGACGCAGTCATTGAGGAAGAACGTCAGCCATGTTGGCGGTCTGCTCTTTCTTTTGGTCTCTCTCTCTTGTCTGTGTTGATGTGCGTGTTTCATCTCTCGCCGCTGGTTTTCCTGTACAGCCGTGTTGTGTGAGCTGTCAGAAAAGACTAGTGTCTGTGCTGAGAGCAGAACACTGACACACTCTGAATGACACAGCTATGACAGTACTGTGTGTGTGTTGTGTGTGTGTGTTAATGTGTGTGTGTGTGTGTGTGTGTGTGATCCTCCTGGGGAAGCAGCTAGCCTCAGTTAGCCTGAAGCTAGCTGACCGTGCCATGTGAAACCTATCTAAATACGTGAACACATAGCTAGCAGGCTAAAAAGAGAGCTAAGTGAGGAAGCTAATTGAGAGCTAGCTTAGGGAAGGAGACGGGCTGCGAATGGCTTCAGGGAGAGTCAGATGAGGAGAGAGAGAGAGAGAGAGAGAGAGAGAGAGAGAGAGAGAGAGAAAGAGAGGAGAGGAGAGGAGGTTTGGGAGAAGTGGAGCAGAAAACAGAAAGAGGGAAAGAGGAAGAGGATGAAGAACGAAGAAAGATGACAAATGAGAAAAGAGATGGACAGAGGGAGAGATGTATTAGAGGAGACAGGAGGAGAGGAGGAGGCAGAGGAAACGAGAAAAACAGAGATGGGAAGAGAGGGAAAGAAGGGATAGAAGAAATTAGAGGAGACAAGGAGATGAGGAGAGGGGGAAAAGAGGAAAACAGAAGGAAAGGAAGAGAAAACAGATTAGAGAGAACAAGTAGAAAAAGAGAGAGAAAGAGAGAATGGAGGAGAAGAGATAAGGAGAGATGAGATAAGGAAGGGGGAAAAGAGAAAAACGGTATAGGATAGAGTGCAACATAGGGACGGGGGCTTATGGGAAATGTAGTCTTAATGTGGAGAAGCACCATCACCCACCACCCATGTTTCATCTCAAATTCCCCATTCCACCATTACAGAGAGAGAGAGAGAGAGAGAGAGAGAGAAAGAGAGAGAGAGAGAATGAGAATGAGTCAACAACAGAGATAGAGAGAGGGAGAGAGGGAGAGAGGGAGCAAGTGAGTTAGCAGCTGAGAGAGAGAGCCCTGGAGGATGAGAGAGAGAGAGAGAGAAAGAGAGAGAGAGAGGGGGGGGGGGAGAGAGGGGGAGAGAAAGAGAGAGAGAGAGAGAAAGAGAGAGAGGGAGAGAAAGAGAGGGAGAGAGAAGGAGAGAGGGGGAGAGAAAGAGAGAGAGAGAGGGAGAGAGAGAAAGAAAGAGAGAGAGGCAGAGAAAGAGAGGGAGAGAGAGAGGGAGAGAGAAAGAGAGAGAGAGGGAGAGAAAGGGAGAGAGAGAGGGAGAGGGAGAGAAAGAGAGAGAGAGAGAGATAGAGAGAAAGAGAGAGAGAGAGAGAGAGAGAGAGAGATAGAGAGAAAGAGAGAGAGAGAGAGAGAGAGAGATAGAGAGAAAGAGAGAGAGAGAGAGAGAGAGAGATAGAGAGAAAGAGAGAGAGAGAGAGAGAGAGAGAGAGGCATCATGGTGTGATGACAGTGATGCTGATCTCAGTGTGGTTGGTGTGTTTCTGTGTTGAAGCTCCGTCTCTCAGCTGATTCCCGGCCGGAGGTCAAAGGTCACTGAGCCAAACCGCTCAGAAACACTGCAGCTGCAGCTCGGTCAGAGAGCCACAGTCACTTTACTGGCCAAGTGCAATACATTTGAAATCTGAAACATGTGGACAACATACAGAGGAACACAGCACATGCTCAGACATGGTATAGGATCTGATCCGCACCTTAAGGCTGCGTCCGAAAACGCCTGGAGCTTCTTGTGAGGAGAAATAAAAAGCGGATCACGATAACATTATCTGATAGCTGCTAACTGACTTAGCTGGTTAGCTCTTCCAGCAGATAAACAGTGTTGAGCAACAAGCAAAGTCTGACAGATATTCCAACACACATCCAGTCTGATTTCTCCAGCGGCACTTTCTCCATCTTTGTTGTTGTTGTGGGAAACCCCGCCTCTCCTTCATCATGATTGGTTGGCTGAGAAAAAAACAGTTCACGTCACTGTCAGTCTCTGAACCCATCGTCTATCGGTCTGATCGATTAGACTCTGGGGGCATCGGACAATATTTGGGGGTTTCCGGTGTAGCCAGAGGACATCCGGGCCAAGACTTCCTCCATTGTTTACAGTCCGATTAGCAACTTGAGACGAGAGAATGGAGTCTGAGCTGAGAGACGACGTCTACGACCGGATTGATTCACAAGTTTTTTAGGTCCAGACGACATTTCGCGCTAATCTCTATAAACAGATATCTGCATATGAGACGTCGTCTCTCAACTCCGACTCCATTCTCGCGTCTCAAGTTGCTAATCGGACTGTAAACAATGACCGCTCCACATATGTTCTAATGTAAAAACAAGTTATGGCAGTTATGACAAAAAAATGCCATGTGTGAACACAGTCTGAAAGGATTCTACTGGTGTTTTTTAAGCCAGCTTCCTCTGTGTTTCTGCACAGTCAGCCTAGTTGCAGATATCAACGCTCGTTTTCCTCCTTCATTCATTCTTGTCCAGCATGAAAAACAGAGAATAATCACAGGAAACATGAAGCCAAACTTTCTGTTTTCTCCTCATTTCATTGAGCTGAGTCGAGTTTTTTTAGTGTCTCATCCACGGCTTTTTATTCAGCAGACAGCAGTTCAGTTCAATTAGGTTTGACACTGGAAACTTTGGATTTTTAAAAATGACGACAAACAAGTAAATGTTAATACAGTATGTATTGCAAAATGATGAAAATCAAAACTGGATTTTCCAATTTCCAGGAATTGAATTGGAGTTTTCCATGCATTCTCAGTTCAGTTCATGAACGGCTCCAACTCGTTTAGATACTGAGACTTGAGTCTGATTGGAAACCTGCTGCAGGTATTTTGTGTTTTGCTGCATCAGCAGACAGCATGCAGGCTGTGGTGAAGCCGTCTGGCAGCAGCTGTGGTGTGCGCTTCATTCGTCTGCATCCGTCTGTGTGTTGTTGGGAACTGGGGGGGGGGGGGGGGGGGGGGGGGGGGCGGGGTTAGTGAGTTTAGCAAACAAACGTCTGAGAGAAAATGAAGGTAGAGTGAGGAAACAATCCTGATGACTGTATCTTCAGTTTAATCTGATTCATTTGCTGACGGAAAAAACCCAAAGTGAGTAAAACCTGATATCCTAATAAAGTCTGAAGCTGACTGGAAAAAAAGATGGTTTTGAAAATGCAATAAATTAAAATTTAACCACTCAAACAAAATGCGATTTTAACAATATCTTCATTAAACATCTTTGATCATATGTAAATAGCTTAAAAAGAGGAAAATTTGAATTCTATAGGATGGGACCTTTAAAAGGCAAAATATCTGTTTTATTGTTGATATAACAGTTTGCTTTGTGTGTGTGAATGTGTGTGTGTGTGCTGTCATGTGTTCTTGTGTGTTCGTTTGCACACGTGTAAGCATGCGAACGTGAGAACATGCATGTTCCATGTGTTTAAATCCTCCTCCACGTGACCCGGTCATCCAGTCCATCATGTCAGTGTTTTGCTGACATGCCTGCAACACGCCAAACACACGCCAAGCACACGCCAAGCCGCAGCAACGACACGGCACGGCGGCCGCCCGGCGGGCCGGCTCGTTAGGGACGCTAATTAGAGGCCGTCGTTAGGGACTCTCGTTACAGGAGCTCGTTAGCGGGCGGCATGTGACCCGTGAGGTCAGAGGG
>NW_027282057.1:0-104803 GCF_046629955.1 Centroberyx affinis | reverse complement strand
ATATATATATATATTATATTTATATATATATATATATATATAGTTATATTCAAGTGAAAATTATGTCCGATGCCCATGCCAAAGGCTGGCATGACAAATGCCTTGGGTTTGCCACATGAAAATAAGAAAAGAGAGAGGGAGAAATAGAAAGAGAAAGAGAAAAATAGGGTGATGGACATGAAGTGATGCAGAGTCTCTCTACCTTTTTTCCTGCTGGTGTCATCAGGGTCGGGGTACGACTGACCGTCACCACTTGATGATGAGTCTGTTTCCCCCATGTCGGATCATATTAACTACCTGCTTATGGCCCACTTTCACTACATTATCCTGGTTCACCTACAGACAGAGAAAGATAGGGAGGGTTAAAATACTATTCATGTTCATATTAACTATGTTTGGTAAACATTTACTTTGAGACAGGGAAAGAGACCATTGGAATAATACAGTGCGTACAGATATGGGACTAGGTGTGCAAATATGCATTGTTAGCTAGTCATAATCAGATATGTCTTAATGAATTTTATAGTGTAGGGTATACTCTCAGGTATATAGTATGTAATACATGTATCACATATGCCAACTGAGTCCAATTCCTGGGATTCATTCTCCCCTTACAATAAATGAGAACACAGAGGGTGCATTTTCTTAATTTGCATTTTAATTTCAGTGCACTTTCTCCTCTCTAATTTTACTATGGAAGTCAATGAAGAGACTGGATGGAAAAAGCCTAGTGAAAACATAGGAAGGCTATTGAATGACATACATCTCAAAAGGTAAAACATGTCCAATACAGTTGAAGAATACCATGCACAGAATCATACCTTGTTACGAGCAGGGTTTTCATCAACTACTCCTTAGTAAAGTCATCTAAACATAATGTTGTCGGTAGTATAAATACAAATATATCAATATAAATTTGATAAGGAAAAAGAACTGGATTGCACCCTCTGTACTTTCACCTATACTAGTAGGAGCATGATGATCTTTCATCCATTTGTATCCACTGATGAACCACCAATTCTACACTGTGTAGGTGGTTTCAGAGAGAGAGTTTATTCTACACCTTTAAAATTCATTTACATTTATTTAAAATGGTAATCTGCATCATTCTTGCTTTTAATTTAGTCTCCAGTCTCTTTGGTGCTATGTGGTCATTAGTAATAATAGTAATAATAATAATAATGATAATTGATTACATTTATATAGTGCTTTTCTAGGTACTCAAAGCGCTTCACATATCGGGGGGGGGGGCTCAACTCATCCACCACCGATGTGTAGCACCCACGTGTGGAGTGTTTTTATTTTGTCTCCATCTTTGGTGCTAAGCAGTCATTGCTACGTTGTTGTCCCCTTGAGAAATGCACAAGTTGTCATTGAGGTTAATGCAAACTTCAATTGTCATAGAGGTTAATACAAACTGAAAAAGTTGACTGGATGCCTCCAATTTAGTCATAGTCACATGCCCAAATATGGACCTATGGTTCCACAGCTATTTCTCTATGGGTAAAATGAATAGGGTTTTCACATAATCGTCCCTGTCACAGTCTGGGATTAATGTAGGCTTTGGTACGTTGGTACGTTTTTACCTACGAATATTTGTCTCTATAATGGAACTGGGTCCGTTATGAACTTACACTTCACTAACCAATGACAAGAGTAGCTACAACAACCACAATAGCGTAAGGCTTGGACATGCTTCATCAGAACTGCTTCTGAGAACCGCCTGAAACAAACTTCCGAATGGTTTTCGGAACATTAGGGTCTGTATGAGGTGCTTCAGGCTGTCCGTCAAACAAGGGGGCGGGGTAGTAAACAGGAACCTTTTCCGGTCTACTTGGTCTATCTGGGGTGAGCAAGACGTCGGATTCTTGACATAGGTCAAAGGTGAAAGTGTGTGTTTCCTGTTGTCTGTTCAAACAAATTCTGGGGCACGTTCAATCTGAAAACGGCGTGCACCATTTTGCTACAGTTTTCGGGTTGAATGTCATGTTTCCTCGAAACGGTGTGCAATGGTGTGCAACGGGCTTTGAGGTACATTGTCTCTCGTTTGGTGGGTGTGTCACAGGTGTTACCCAATCAGCAGCGACGTGTATATAAACCCTGCCGTATCAAAAAGGCAGTGCGCACAATGGATCCAACAAAAGTCCTTTACAAATGTGTCAGCTGCAGCTTGCTATCTGCAACAACTGAACTAATTAGAAGAATGTTTGTATCTTTTGCTGTATGTACCATTGTGGAGTGACACTTTCATAAACTGTTCTACTCCACTCTACTCCTCTAAATATATAATGGTAAATATTACAGTATCATATCACAACAACAGTGATCAGCAATAATGATAGGCCTAATACTCATAATAAAATAATTAGCTCATATAGGTCCTAACGCAGTCTCGAAGGTAAGGCGCGTTCGGACATTTCTGTTTCAGAGAGTCACATTTTCGCCGCGCCCCCCCCCCCAAACAGAAGCCAGGGGACAACAGAAGTATAAAACAAGCTTCCCCCCCCCCCACCGCCCCGCCAAGTTGTACATGCAGGGAACTTGCAGGGCCGTTAGCATGACTAAGCAGAGAGAAAGGAGAGCGAGGAGTGAGAGCACAGACAGAGAGAGCAGACAGAGAGAGAGACAGAGAGCGAGAGAGAGAAAGAGAGAGGGAGAGAGAGAGAGAGGGTGTCTACAGGCCCTTTTATGTTTCACAAATAGTATTCGATGTCACTTCTTGTCACTTCCACAAGAATTAACTTGTGCAGTATACTATGGTGGAGTGTAATGGCTGACATGGTGCACACGCAACTGCAAAACACACAAAAACACACTTTCAACCTAGATCCAGATATTCTAGAAAAGCAATTATCTTCTGCAGAGAATGCTCTTTGTCTGGGTGGATGTTATGAACAAGAAAGGAACTTGACTTAACATAATATCATAATATAGCTGTGCACAATTGCAATTGTTAATTTCGTTTCTTTCCTGTGAGCAAAAATGATGAATACAGATACAAGGGAACAATCTTAATAAGGCACATTATCTGTTTATATTGCTGTTGCTTTTTGTTTGCATGCTAAGTTGTTCACAAACTAGCTGGCTAACAGTAGCTTTCTCAATGTGGGGGTCGTGAGACATTTCCGGAGGAGTCCTGAGATGACACACACACACACACACACACACACAACACCCCTCCAATACACACAGACACACACACACACACACACACACAGTAAACTGGTACTATGAAAGTACCAAAATACTATATCAATATTTGCAAAATTTGATTCTTTCTTAACTCTCATCCTACCGACTGGGGTACCCGCAGACCCCAGAGGTATATATTTTGTCATATCTCACAGGTGCTTTATTCTATCATTCCAATTTTTCATGACTTTGTCAATCAATTTGTTCCTAATGACTTCATATCATTGTTTTCTGTTTCTGTTTTAATTAGTGCTTTTTAAAAATACCAATGTATTGGGGTCCTGGGGAACCCCAGTCAAAAGCACCCAATTCCGCCTATGCAGTTTTAATAGATGGAACTATTTATTGAGTTCATGTTTGCCATGGGTCCTAATTTAAAGTATCACACACTAGCAGGGGGGGTGGGGGCAATCTGTCAGTCATTTTGAAGGAGACAGACACAGATGCAGCAGACACAGATTTCCTCATGTGCTCTGTGACCCAATACTGCTCTTCCTAAGGTAAGATGATGTTCAAAGTCACAAATACAATACATCATTTAATGAACTGTAACTTTCCTAAAATAATAATAATCTGTTTTTTTTTTCAGATGACATTAATTACATAACTAATAATGTTTTGAGAAGAAATAAGTTAAGTTAACATGGTGGTTAGCTATGATGTTTGTTTCTTACAGTAGTTTATTCTTGGGGTCCCCAGGGACCCCAGTCGGTAGTCCTTGTATGTTAAATATGTTGGTAGGATGAGGGTTAAAATGACAACTTGGTTTTGGAGTGAATGGTATTTTTATGGTCAGTTAATGCATTGTTCATGTTGTGAAGACTTATAACTTGGCAACCCAAGTCAAGTGAAGGCTGTTTTGAACTAATAACTGCAAGTTTCAGCAGTCTCTTTTCCTTGTTTGATGCATTTGAATTGGTTCCAATGGTCTTATTTTTTCTCCTCAATGATGCTCTTTACAATATATTGACACTGCAGGCCTGTATGTCTCATCACTGCTGGTGCTGTCACCACATAAACCAGTCTAAGGGCTTATGACAATGCATGCTGTTAGCCCATGTTTACCCTTCATAGTCCAAACCCTGTGGTTCATGCATTGGTAATATCAAGGCCCTCAGCTAAACCTAAAAGTAGGGGTGTGCGATATGACGGTATTAGATCGTGAACGATTAAAATGTTTCCACGATCTGCCTTTACAGAGAGATCGGTAGTATCGTGCTGCAGTGCACATTCTATCAGTTGCAGTTCTATGGTTCATACACGCATCTTAAGTTGTTTTCTCAGCCACACTATTTGCTAGTCCGTTTCGCGTCTTCCCTAGAGACACACCAATAAACCAATAATAGCAAACAGTAGGTAGTGCCTTGGATTTCTTCCCGGCCCCCTTTTTATTTGGCAACGTAGCGGCATGGATGACAACACGGAGGAGTTGGTCCCTAAAAAGAGTTCGACATCGGTGATATGGAACTGGTTTGGATTTTCCAAAACTGACACGGCACAAACAACAGTTATTTGCAAATGTTGCAAAGATAAGGTTCGCACGTCGGATGGCAACACGACGAACCTTTTTAACCACCTCAAAAGAAAGCACCCGAAAGAGCATGCTGACAGTCAAACAGTGAGGGGATCCCAAGTGAGCCCATCAGCTGCAACCACACAGCCAGAGGCTATAAGGCCAAAACAAACAACTCTGATGAAGGCGTTTGAGAAAGGCACTCCGTATGACAGGACAAGTAAGCGCTGGAAAGAGGTAACTGATGCAGTGACATTTTACCTGGCCAAGGATATGATTCCCATAAAAACCGTGGAAAATGAGGGTTTCAAAAGACTGCTCAAAATAGTTGATCCGCGGTACGAGATACCCAGCCGCAAATATTTTTCCAACACGGCCATTCCACGGTTGTACTCCGAATGCCGCAACAAGATTCAACACAAAATTCAAAACGTCCAGTTTTTTGCTACGACAAGTGATTTATGGTCTAGCCGCACTTCAGAACCTTATTTGAGTCTGACCATTCATTTCATTCATGACTGGAAGCTGTACAGTGCGTGTCTTCAAACAACATACTTCCCACAAGACCACACGGGTGAGCTCATAGCAGAAGGCCTGAGGGAAGCGCTTGAATGTTGGGGACTGAAAGAGGAGAACATGACCTGCATGACCACAGACAGTGGGGCTAACATGGTGAGGGCCTTGGAGCTCAACAGCTGGACTCGTCTGCAGTGCTTTGGGCACAGACTTCACCTAGCCATCGGTGAGTGAAACTAAAATAAAATATTGCTACTGGCATTCAGATAAGGAGTTGGTTCATAATAACAATACTGTTATATTAATAAAATAACTACAAATTACAGTAGGAACACAGAACAGAGTAAAATTATGAGATTAGTCTACAATATAATTTACATTTTATTATATTAAAATGTTTTGTATATGAAAGTATAGTATTGTAGAATAATCACTGTTTTCAATAAAATAGTACAATTTAAAAATATAAACAGTTGTGAATTAAAATTTACAGTGTGATTTAGGTTAAATCTGATTAATAAATCTCATTCTTCTTTTTATTAGAAAAAAGTGCCAAAGACCCTCGTGTTGATCGCACAACATCTATCTGCAAGAAAGTGGTCAGTACGTTCTCCTTCAGCGGGAAGAAAAAGAGGGACCTGAGTAAGGCTCAAACAGAGCTGAAACTACCTCAGAAGAAACTCATCACCGAGTCACCAACACGATGGGGTTCCAGACTCAACATGATTGAGAGAGTGTTGGACCAGGAAAAGGCCATTTCTCAGGTCCTGAAGGCAGACAAGAAGACGAGGCATTTGGTGCCATCATGGCAAGAAATTGATGTGATGGAGTCTGTGAAGAAGGCCCTGAGTCCACTAAGGGACTTCACAGATGCACTCTCAGGTGAGTGTGTCTTACGTAAAGCCAGTGCTTCACCTGTTGAAAGTCAACATCTTGAACCTGAATGACGATGACACTGAACTAACAAAAACAATGAAGACAACCATTCTCGATTACCTCACTGCCAAATATCAGGATCCCACCACTGATGACCTGCTGGATATGGCTTCGCTTGTTGATCCAAGGTTCAAAACCCAATACATTGACGGCGACAAGACAGAGGGAATACAAGCCAGAGCTGTGTCTGAGCTGGAGTCCCTGCTGACCGTACAAGCACAGCATCCAGCAGCATCAGCTCAGCCTACATCTACCTCCACATCACAGAGCCCTGAGGCAAAACAAACACCACCAAAGAAAGCAAAGAAAACACTGGCCAGCTTTTTGAAAACCTCAGGTGCTGTAACTGCAGCTGCCACATCTGCTTCCCCATCTCTAAAAGAGGCAATAGATGGGGAATTGAAGGCCTACCTGTCCACACCAAATGCAGACAGTGAGATGGATCCACTGGAATGGTGGAAAGTCCACGAAGGAAACTTTCCAAGGGTTAGCCAACTAGCTAGAAAGTATTTGTGCATTCCAGCAACAAGTGCTCCCTCAGAAAGAGTCTTCAGCACTGATGGCAATATTGTCACATGCCAAAGGGCAACTCTCAAGCCAGATAAAGTTGATAAACTGGTTTTCCTGGCTAAAAATCTGTGACTGTGATCTGTCATACTTTGTCTTCTTTTAGAAGGAGATATAAGTTGTAAGATGTGAAAGATACGTTCTAAAGCTGCTGGGTTTTCAATAGTCAGGATTCAGACATATTATTGCACCTTTGGTTGATTGTTTTGGTTCTGAATCACATTGCACTTTAAAAATTTACTTAAGAGATTACAAGAAATGAACCAATGTTCATTTTGGGAGTATCTGATTGTACTTGAAGTCTAGGCCATGTTAAAATTATTGCTGAATGTTAATACTTTGCAGAATTGCATTAGATTACAAGAGTTTACATTTTTATTTAACCTTTTTTTAAATAAGCTATTTATATTGTTTGAAACTGGCTTTTCCTCATTGATGTCTTGTTCTGTTTATTTTTATTCTACTTTTCATTTTTAGAATGTTACATACTGCTACCTCAAAAAACAGAAAGTAAATAGACTGGTTTTGCTGAGGATCTGTGTCTAATAAGCTACCTGACTGTTACAATTCCTGCCAATGTTAGATTTTTTTAATGTTATGTAGCATGAGTGCACTTTACTTGAGTGTTGTTGTCTACCTTTTGAAACCAATGTTCATTTTGGGAGTTATGCAAACATCTCTGATTGTACTTGAATACAAGTCTAAACCATGTCAAAATTCTTGTTGAATGTTCATACTTTGCAGAATTCCACACTTGATTAAAATCTGTTTGAAAAGGTACTTTGGCCTAAATGGTCTGTTATTCTTTTTTTCTTTTAGGTTTTGTTACCTTGTAGGGCTATATTTTTTTAAATAGGGAAATTAGTTTGGTTGTACTGTTAAATAACTTGCAAAATAGTCTTAAAAACCAACATGAAAAAGAATCGTGATAAGATCGTGGATCGTGATCCTGCCTGAAAAGAATCGTGATATGATATTTTTGCCGTATCGCCCACCCCTACCTAAAAGGCTTCTTCTTTCAGTCACATTCTTTCCAATCACATGTGAGAGCATAAGAACAGGTGCAGTGATGCTGATGTAGTCTCACACATGTGTTAATGTGATGGCAGTGTTGTGAATGACTGTTAAGAAATCAGCTGGTTCACACACAAAGGAGGCTGGTTGCTAGGGAACCACTGATGGGTAAGTCTAGCACGTATTAGACCTCCACACACAGAGACACACAGACACGTAATACAACACATTTGTCAGGAAGTATAAATTCCACTGTGAATATACAGTATATGCATGCATATACACATACACACACATATATGTATGTATACAGTATATATACACACATATATACATAGCCTACACATATATACACTGGATATAGAACGCTGTTACGAAGTTGTGCTGGGAAGCTCCTGGACTATTTTATGGACTAACAAACATCACCAGAGTTTCAACTGGCATGAGGGTGAGTAGATAGACTGAATTTTCATTTTTGGGTGAACTATTCCTTTAAATGTGATCCTACGAAGGTCTTAACACAGTGGTTTTCAAACTTTTTTAGGCATTTCTCCTAAATGCTCATACTCTGGGACCCAAAGTGAAAGTAAAGGGGTAACACGAATATTATTCATACTAATAAATTGTAGTAGGGTTCCCTACACACATTTTGCAATAAATTTCCAAAATGTTCCTTAACTTCATACAGAATTTTTATGACAGTACTACTGTGGTGCAATATATGAAGCAACTTTTATGAATGCTATACAACATTGAAAATGTATTTTACTGTAGACTAGAGTTTGAAGATCTTTTAAAAGCAACACTTTATAATTTATTTATAACTTTTAAAGTGCAAACCATAACAAATAAAAAGAACCTGAACACAGATGCCTCCTGTAGTTTCTGCCTAAGGAAAATATTTAATTGACACAAATACAATGCCAATTATTGATCATATTTTGCTTTACAGGTCAATGTTTTGAATTACAGTTTGCATGACAACACTGCCTGAAAGTGTCTGCTTACTTCTAACATTAACAGTGCCTTGTTCAATTAAGTCTCCCAGCGACCGCATTACAGTCTGATCATCTGCATTTTAATGTGAGAGATGGGCTTGTTTCTTATTTTTAGGTCGGCAGGATGACAGAGCTACGCGTCAACTTAAGGTGTCTTTCCTCTGGGAAATTATGCGACAAACTGAGCGCACCCAAGTGCTTCTGAATGACAACAGTCGGTTCATATTTTTTATTGGTGAGCCTTTGGCGACCCTTTCAAAATCCCCCGCGACCCATGGTAGGGTCGCGACCCAGACTTTGAAAAACACTGCTTTAACAGGTGCTGAAATATTTGCTGACTTGCAATCATACTGATTAACCCAACTATAAGTTATGTGATATTGCGCAAATACATCAAATAGGCTACTAAACAAAAATGAAACACACATAACAGAAACAATTAGAATCATCACAAAGACGACATTATTTAAATCGCTTGTAGAGCTTACAGACAACTGTTATATCATTTAATACAATAGGCATACAGTACGTTTGTGGGTTTAAAGGAATAGTTGATCTAAAAATGAAAATTCAGTCATCATCTACTCACCCTCATGCCAAATGAAACACAGGTGAAATTTGTTAGTCCATATAACACACAGGGAGGTTGCCAGCACAACTTGGTAGCAGCCTTCTCCAAAACAACTGAAGTCAATGGGGACCTGTTCTTTAGAGTTCCAAAACAAAAACAACCAAACAATCACACTGTGAATAGAAAGACCTATACACCATTATTTGTTGCAAATCAGTCAGCTGTAGTTAAGATTTGCACTAAATGATGGTGTAAATATACTGTAGGTCTTTTTGGAACTCTGAAGAACTGGTCCCCACTGACTTCAGTTGTTTTGGAGAAGGCTGCTATGGAGTTGTGCTGGCAACCTCCCTGTGTGTTAAATGGACAAACTTCACCTGTGTTTCAACTGGCATGAAGGTGAGTAGATGATGACAGAATTTTCATTTTTGGGTGAACTATTCCTTTAGTTATGCTTTGAATGCCCATACTACTTGCCCATGAGCAAAAATGAATAACTACCCTCAGATTTAGGAGTAAGGGTTGATTTTATATAGCCTATGCTGTCAAAAGATAGCATAGGCAGCTGTCAATTTCAACAACACACTGACTGCACCATGACAGATACACAATACATGTCTGGTTTCACAGCACATCAATGAGTTATTGAACATTTCTTTTGAAAATAGTTTTTTCCCCTTCCCTGTCTCTTCTCCAGAAGCTGACCCCCTCCAGTTGCATCAGTCGCCAATGCCACCCATTTTGTGTTCTGTCAAATTTTTCACAGTTCCCTCAGCACCCAAAAACTGAAATTAGATAACAGTAAATTACATAACAGCTTAATAAACCATAAAATCTCACAGTTGCAATGAGTCCTACAGGTGACATGGTGAGGTGTTGTTTTCCTTTTCAAGATGCTGTTAGCGTTCTAGGACCGGTCAGAGGCAGTCGTCCTCTACTAGAATTTTTAAGAGCGTCTTAAAGGAATAGTTCACCCAAAAATGAAAATTCTGTCAGGTCCCCATTGACTTCAGTTGTTTTGGAGAAGGCTGCTACAAAGTTGTGCTGGCAACCTCCCTGTTTGTTATATGGACAAACTTCAGCTGTGTTTCAGCTGACATGAGGGTGAGTAGATGATGACAGAATTTTCATTTTTGGGTGAACTATTCCTTTAAGACGCTCTTAAAAATTCTAGCAGACAACGACTAATCTAACTATAAGGTATGTGATATTGCGCAAATACATCAAATAGGCTACTAAACAAATATGAAACACCCAACAGAAACAATTATATATGCTTAGAATCATCACAGAGACAACATTATTTAAATCACTTGTCGAGCTTACAGCCCACTGTTATATCATTTAATACAATAGGCATTAGGGCTGGGCGATAATTCAATATTATTGTCTATCGTCTTTCGGTGGAATCATATCGTGATGATATGAAGATATTTTGATATCGTGACATGAGGGTTGTGGCTGAACTATTCCTTTAAGATGAATACTATGATCATCTTAGCCTTAAGATGCTTTTGGGAAATGAGGCCCTGTACATTACATGCACGGACACTAAAGCTATACATGGTAGAGACTTTGGCAGAATCCTTTCTTTCCAGTCACCTGTCTACTTTTAATACCAAGCACAATGGTTTTCCTTATGCAACCTTTTCTCATTTTTTCAGCACCATCTTGTGAAATTGCTTTTATTATGTTTTTGTATTGCTCACATTTAGTCAGAATAATAGCTCAATCTTATTGAGCTATGATCGCGCTTATAGCCGGTTTGGAAAATCCTGGATTGATAACCACTTTCGAATGTGTGTATGTACCTCTATCAGGAAGTCTCCAGTCCTTAGCCCTGCCTGCCATGCGACACCTCCCTCGTCCACAGACTCCAGGTACTGCAGCGCTGGGAAGGCCGGTGTGGGCGTAAATTCCTCAATTGGAGTATCAGCTACAGAGCGAGAGACATAGACAGAGAGAGAGAGAGAGAGAGACACCATAGTGCCATTGAACTGAGCAGGAAAGAAATGATTTCTGGTCCATTCAGAGTAAGCTGCCCCTGTAGAAATACTGTCCCCACACTTTGTTTACATGTTGATGAATTTGAATGTAGGTATGTTTTTAACTCTAAAAGTTGATTGACTGAGCTTTTGATGCATGACAGGTACATGAATATTGCATGTATTTCGAGGCTGTAAAAGGTTTGTTTACACTGAAAATAAGGGCTGAACAATTAATCGAAATTTTATCGAAATCACAATATGGCCTACTGCAATTTTCAAATCGCAGGAGGCGCAATATTTGTTAAAGGTGAAATGTGTGTCAAAATACCATTTTAAATGTAATATTGTCGTGCTGCAGAGATGTCCTGGCCTACACATCATATTCTACAGACTTAAGAAAACATCTTTGTTTGGTACAGATCCCCACAAAAATCACACCATAATCATTTTAATACGTTTTTCAATGAAAATGAGAATAATGTAAATGTAAATGTAAAAATGATCATTCCCTCTAATATCGCAAATCATATCGCAATTGCAATATCGGTCAAAATAATCGCAATTAGATATTTTTTCAAAATCGTTCAACCCTACTGAAAATGTTTTGGAACATTGACTAAAACAGACCTATTTGATGGAGGTGGAAAATTGCAAAGAGGTTTTTTTTGCATGTATCACACAAACTCTTAAATATTCTATGTGAGCATACCTAAAATGGATGTGACCAAATGAAATCTGGATTGTGACTATAAAACACATTCTGACCCTAAATCAAACAAAGACAAAGGATTCCTGTGGGCCTCAGAGGCATTAATGTAAACAGGTAGGTCATATTTAGATTCTATAGTAGTATATAGTAATTCACTTAGTT
Source organism: Centroberyx affinis (assembly GCF_046629955.1). Lineage (NCBI taxonomy): Eukaryota > Metazoa > Chordata > Actinopteri > Beryciformes > Berycidae > Centroberyx > Centroberyx affinis. Next base: position 92,637 of record NW_027282057.1, on the reverse strand, counting down.
TGGGAAGTGGGCAGTGGCAATGATTGGGGGCTGGGGATAGATGGGTTGGAGGAGGTTCTATTGAAAAAGAATAGCTCGGAGCAGCTCATTTAAAAAAACGGAAGAAATGAATGTGAGCTAGTTCATTTTTTGGGACTGTTAACTTAGTTCAAAATTCAAAATTGTGAACTATGAACGTGAACTAGTTCATTTTAATCTGTGTGAACTGAACTTTGAGCTAGCTCTTGTGAAGTGTGAACTTGCACAACAGTGACAGCAGGGGTGGAGGCAAATTAGAGCGGCACTCAAAATTTCTGTTAACTAATTAGTCAGTTATGGCCAGGTCGACAAGTGGTAGCCAGTGGGAGTTAATCAACTTTGTCTGACCCAAATATTTTGACACTCAGAGATAGCTGTGTAAGCGTTTAATAACCAGGACACTGAGCTGGAGAAATATGATTTAAACAGTATGTGCAGTATGTGTGTTTTTATCAGTATGTGTAGACCTACCGGGAGAACCAACAATATCTGCCTCCTTCCTCCAGGCAGCATTTCTCCGGTCATATAGCCCGGGATAACAATAACTTATTTGTCCACAAAAGACATGCTTAGGCAGCTAACATTACTTCCTGGTAATGAGAAAGACGATGAGAGATGGTAGAGGCGTTGTGCAATCAATGTCATCTTCTTTGGCCAAATGAATTGGTTCTCGCATGCTGAACACCGCGTGGATTTGCAATCGAACTTGAGCTTTCGTCCTAACCCTTTTCCCCATGCCGCGAGCTTGGTTCGCATGGCAAGCTATTGTGGAGGAATTGTGAATATCATATTTCCTCTAATAGTGGCCAGTAGTCAATTAAAAGCCGGGTCTCCGATAATGGCCGACACGAGTGGTCGTCGACACGAACAAATAAAGGCCGGCCCCAAATACAAAAAAAAAACAAAGGAAAAAACAACGGTGGATACCGGTAAACTCCTGGTGCCTGTTATATAATGTAACTGTAGTTTGTAGTAACGTACAAGTGCCACAAGATGGCAGTATGCCAGAAGACGGCTTGGCCGGCGGAAGTCTCTGGAGCGTGCCATCGTCGATTACCATAATTATCGCTAATGCATTGCAGTAACAAAAAAACGGCTACCTAACGAACCCCAACAGAAGCAGATCAGAAAACAAGGAGGCTTCGTACTAAAATATGAGCAAATATACTTATCAAACAGCGGGAATTAGAAATAAAGGCCTGTCTCTAATATAAACCTGCTTCCAATAAAGGCCTGGTACCCTCTGCAGTTGAGGTAAATAAAGGCCCGGGCCAATATTAGAGGAAATACAGTACAACCTGTGCACCGCCAGGACTGTATACTGATCTTCCACCATACTCTGTTAGCTCCTCTCAGCAAAGCATGTGAGACGAATTATTTCACTGCCAGGGTGATGACCTTTCTCTTGTGCACTTAAAATAAAAGCATAAGCAGTCAACTGAGCTCGTTTATTGCAGAACACTATCCCATCACCCCTTGTGCAACAAACGCTCGCATTCAATGCAATGGATGTGAATGAATGGAGGCAAAATTGTTGCATTGTAAATTGCGGTCGGTGAGGCCCAGCCATGATCAAGCTACACTGACACTGTTCACATTGCTGTGCACATACAACATTACTGGCAGTAGTCCCTTTGCTATTCACGTCCGCTGAATGAATGAAAATGTCAAATAAAGTGATGGTAGATGCTTGTATGTATTTTTCCATCCATTGTGTAGACCAGGCGGGTAGATTAAGTAGGCCATACTACTTAATCTACCCACCTGCTACATAGGGGAGCGTATCAGTGTTCCCAGGGTCCTATGTTCCCAGGGACCTATGTTTAACCCTAACCCTAACCCTAAGCCCCTCTGTTCTGTGAAACAGTTGTGGTAAGAGCTCTGGGTAAACCTCTACACACAACCAACCTAACCCTAACCAACCATATTAAGCAAGTACAGAGCTGGGGAACATCTTTTTCAGGTTCCCATTATGTGCTATATAGAGCTGAGGAACATAGGACCCTGGTAACATAGGACCTTGGGAACATAGGACCCTGGGAACATAGGACCCTGGGAACATAGGACGCTTTGTCATGTTCCCATTATGTGCCATATAAATCTAGGGAACATAGAACCCTGGGAACATGGGACCCTGGGAGAGTACTTCTAGGCCAAATACTACTACTACTACTGCTACTAACACTGCTAGTCCAAATTCTACTACTACTGCTACTACTACATCTTCTTCTACTATTACTACTGATGTTACTAGTCCTACTACTTTAACTACTGCAGATACTCCCACTACTTTTAAAAACGTTATGACCTATTCCTCAATGTATTGATGACAGGAGGACTTCTCGCTAACAAATGAATTGCTTAAGCTCCAAATAATCAAATTCTAGACATTTAAACTCATCCTAATTAATTCTACTTTGTAACTGAAACTGAAGCAAGTGCGCTAATTTTCTGAAGAAAATGTAACCATTTCTAGTTTTATATTTACATTTGTGGTCTTACATTCTTGTGACAGACATCACATCATGGGGGTTAACTTTTAGACAGCTTTCTCTAAAATTATTCCAGCCTTCCAATGTTGGCATTGATTCCTGAATATTTTTGTCACTGTCATTTTCAGTACGTTGCCATGTCTAAACAGAACATTTGTGGCAACATTGCCAGTCCATGATGTACTGGTGACAATTTATCAGTAAAATGTTGATCCACACAGTCTTGGTCTTCGATCAACTTTTTACTGATGTATTTTTCTCTCCTGCACCAGCACTAAGGTGAATGTGCACATAGCACCTATGTTATTTAGTACTGGTGACAATTTACCCTTATGGAAAAACTCTATAGTAATCTTATAATAAATTTTAGAAGAATTCTGTCCAAATAGCAGCAGTCCCAAATGGAATATTAAAGGAATAGTTTAGTGAGCAGTCCCTAATGGAATATCAAAGGAATATTTTTTAAGTTTAAAAATATTATTAAGTTCTAAAATGTCAGTATAAACTCACTATAGAGTACCACAGACACACAAAGTCCCTATAGGAATATTATAGTGATACCATAGGAGATTAAAATACCATAAACAATAAGTTTCCCCATAAGAATACCATGAATATTACGCCCATAGTGATTTTCCTTTAAGAGGCCATGATGATGAGCTTTTTAATAATACATTTATTTCTTACATCCCATATAGATTTTTTTTTTTTTTTTTTTTTCCTTGTTGCCAAACCCTTCTACGCTGAAGGGAATATTTTTGCTATTCATGTTTTGTTTTGTTTTTTCATTAAAAAGCTGCTCATGTGTCAAGGCCACTAGAAAATGCTGCCGACTAGAGAAAAAACAGGCCATGTAGAACTTGGGGACACTTTCTACCATATGATATAATCAGGGGGCAGATGAGGAGGAGACAGATGAGGAGGGGACGGGGATGGATGTTTTTCGGTACCTTTCGCTCCTCTCAGCACGAATCCAAATCCCTCGTTGTCTCTCTTCTGCAGCACCACGGTCTTTTCGTCGACCACACAGTCACTGTGGAGGAAGGTCCGAGCACAGCGGGAGTTATTGCAGCCTATCATCCGCATCATGGCTACCTCAGCCCGGCCTGAGCCCCTCACCCTGTCCGGGAAGGGGACCAAGACGCGCGCAGGGCTAAAAGCAGCTTCCCACCCAGGCCAAGCCACAATGTGACCGTTTCAATAATCACAACATGCCCCATTGACTACCGTTCAAACACCACGTTCACACCAATGTGATGCGAATGTTAAACGCTCGAATCCAGGTATGACGGGAAGATGCCCGTTGCAGACTAGCGCAGAAAAACTGCTGCAATTACCAATCTGGCGCAAAAAAAAATAATTCACGGTTAGAATTAAAAGCTAAGCTCAGAAGCCACGTACAGCTCAGATTCGTGCAGAAATGCAGGCTACAGGAAAGCCCCCCCACTAACGGAGCATATTCCAGTTTTCTGTCCTTTTTCCGTTTTGCAGTCTGACAACAAGCTTTGACGGATTCTCCATACCACAACCCGGCTTTAGCGAAAACAAGGCAAAAACAAAGTCATGATGACTACTACTACAAAGATGGTGGTGGTGATGATGATGATGATGATGATGATGCCGATGATGAAGGCTCGAGCGGCTAGCAGCGTTGCCCAAGGAGCGACCCATGACCAGACAACTCACATGATCGATGGGAGAGGAGGAGGAAAAAAACGAGGAGAAAAACAACAGCTCTGTGGAAGCGGGGGAGGAGAGCGAGAGAGAAAGAGAGAGGACAACCAAAAATAAATGAACAGATGAAGGGATGAAGGAAGGTTGAGATAAGGACAAATTGTTATTACTACTGTTACTGTCATTGCTGCTGAGCTTCAAGCTATTTTTCTCTGAATAGCATGGTCTGGATGAGTCAAACAGGCTGGTCATTGTTAAAGCGAGTCTCAAGCATGTTGTGGAAACATGGCAATGCCAGTCTCACTGTCAAATCATCAAAGCATCAAAGAGGGTGAGAGATGCCATGTGATCCAGCATCGATGGCTAGGCAGGCTGGGTAGGATGGATGCTGGGTTTCCATGGCAACCGATTCCAGCTTTAGGGACAGGCGTAGTGTCACAGAAGTTAATGACTTCCCATAATAATAATTTAAAAAAAAATGGATTCAAACTAATTAGTTGCTATTTTCTTACCACCCTGACAAGAATACAATTCTGGGGGAAACACTGAATACTTCGATTTTTTTTTTTTTTTTTTGCATGAAAATTGTCAAATTTAAAGATAATAGATTTCGGCACAAAATAACAAGGGTTAGTCAAACCCTAGTTGGTATACTAGTATAGAGTAACTAACTAAAACTCTTAACATATTCACACATTCATAAAGCAGCATCAACAAATGTAGTCATGTATGATGTATCCTATAATTGATTACATTTTCTGGTATTCTGTTGGTAATACATTTCATATTATTCTTAACTAGTACACTCAAAATGCCAACCAAATTGCAGGCAGTGTCAGTTCTGGGGTCAGTTCCCTTTTAATTCAATCAATTCAAAATCTAAATAGAAACTGCTGTTCATTCACTACAATAAATTCAATCAACTTACTCCATAACAAATTGACTTTGATACCCCCCCACATGCAAAATGTTTTTCCAGTGTTTCGAACTGATTTGAACAAGCTCAAAGGTACGGAAGAGGATTAGGGCCACATGTGAAAAATGTATTTGAGTTCTGAGTTTAAAGTCAGAATTCTGAGTCTGACTTTATTAATACATTTTTCAAATGTGGCCCTAATCCTCTTCCGTACAAAGGCAACTGATCCCAGGCATGGTGTGATCTTAGCCATGAAGAGTGAAGTGATGCATGGTGAGCCAAGGACAGTACAGTTACACAACACAATTCAATACAGAGGCATCAAGGTGAAAATCAGGTCTTCTCTGTTTTTCTTCTCTTTTGTCCAATTTCAATTTTGTTATTTTCTGTTTCTGCTCGTTTAAATTCTGTTCGGTCCTGTTTCGTGGTTTTGTTGAACATTGTTTTTTCCCTCCTCTCCTTTGTTCTGCTCCATTGTATTTTTGTTCTATGTTATTTTGTTTTATTATTCTATTGCATTGTATTACATCCTGCTATAAACTATTTGGCATTGGTCAAACACCAACATTCACTGGGCTAATTACAAAGGGGATAAAATGCAGTTACGCTCAAGTTTCTACACATCTTCTGTAAATCTATATTTTAAAGAAAGAATACATTAAAACATTTCTGCTAAATACCATACCAATATACTGTACCATGGCATTTTGGCAAATAAGCCTTTGTACATCAGGAATGTTAATAGCAGTTTGACCTCTGTGTGTCTAGCTCGCTCACCCTGTATTAGGTATAGCTTTGTAACTGCAGTTGGTAATATATAAAAATATAAATATATTTTTGCTGGTGAATATTTTAGTTTCAACAGATGTTGAATTTCTAAGTTTAACCTAATGGAGGGTAGCAATAAAGTACAGTGGATCTATTATTCTTGACAATACATTGGTGAACGTATTAGTGGGACTGTACAGCATGTGTACTTGTTGTGTATTTGTTTCTATACGAACACACAAGATAAATTCAAAGTAGAAGAAAAAAAAAAACAAAGAAAAAACAAAGTAGGTCATCTTGGATGAGGATGGATATTTTTGGGGCTTTTTTACTACTATACTATGCTATCAAAATTAATTTGAGAATGATATATTGAGGTAAATATTCTAAATGTAGTGGGCTTCAGGGTTAGGGGTTAGGTTTAGGCAACTAAAACTTTGGTTAAGATTAGGCAACTAAAACAATTTGGCCAAGGTTAGGGTAAGGTTTTGGTTATGGTTATGTACGGTTGATACTTTGTTTGCCTGTTTCATGTTGTCTAGTCTTGGAGTGACTTTATTGTGTGGGTTTTGCATAATTTTCATTTGTTTGTTTAATTTTGTCTAATTTATATTTGCATGTTTTGACTGGACTGTAACCAGGAGAGGACCCCCAGAAGCGCACTGTGTTCCCACCAAGGCCATTGACACACACTCTGGGCTGGTAGGCTGGAGCCTGCCTGCCTCCCAGGCAGATTGTAAGTAACAGATTCGGGCCAAGGGTGTGTGGGTGGGGCACTACAGAAGTGCCGGCTGCAGGTCCTGGTGATGCCCTAGTGGTGTGCTGTGGCTGTGGTTCCAGAACAGTACCAGGCGGATTGACCTGGGTGGGCCTGGCAGAAGTTGAGCCCTCCAATTAAGCATATTTGGCAGCTCCCGAAGACACCGTGAATAAAACAAATCCTAAAGCATAAAGCATATCCACACGTAGCAGGTACAACATTGAGCTTTCGGTAAAGCGAAACTGAAACGGAAACTAGTAAATTGGGCATAACCCCCATTCAGCTTAAGAATGTTTTGGAGTTTGGAAGAATGTAATGTAAAAGTAACCAGTTACAATACTCTGTTATAGCTATTTGTCTCTGTTAAAGCTATTTGTATCACCTGTATTCAATGGACTCATTTGCTACTGGATAGGGTACTGTATAGGTTGTGCTGGCAACCTCCCTGTGTGTTATATGGACTAACAAATTTCACCTGTGTTTCATTTGGCATGAGGGTGACAGAATTTTAATTTTTGGGTGAACTATTCCTTTAAACTTTCTCCAGAATGAACAACAGTGCTCTCACACAGAGCTGCATAGCCAACTATTCATAAAAGTGATTTTATTTTACTCAAGGAATCACTATTTCAGTTTTTTTTTTATAGCTCTTGTAGCATAAATAACAGTTATAATAGACAGAAAAATATCATAGGAATGTTTAGGATTAATCATCAGTCCATGATGAATATTTATAATTGAACCCAAAACGAATATAGAAAAGAAAGAAGGTGGCCATGGAGAGATGGGATTATTCTCAGCTACTGTCTGGACTACAGGCTTCTCCATGCCAACAGCATTACATCTAGGGTTAAAAAAGCTAAAAGGTATTTAAAAAAACATGCCAGGATTCTTCAGTCATTGTGAATGTACTGTATGGAAGTTTTGGAATGCGCTTTTACGTACACACTGATCTCACATTTCCTATAGCCTACCTTACAGTAGTGTTGCATATCAGGAAACCGTGTCCTCTGTCCATTAAATCCATTTGGGACCATACTTTTACACACACACTTGTCGCTCTCCACTCCTCTTATTCCTCCAACCCACAGTCAACACTCTTTTCCTCTGAAGCGGTTCCTTGGCAGGGTTTGTTTGAAAAAAGTGCTTCTGACAAGTAGCTGTCGGAGCTTCTGTATTCCATGGGAATACAGTATTCTGTAATTCTGTATTCCATGGGAATACAGAAGCGCAGTACTGTGCAATGAATCAAAGACTGATTCAGTTGGTCATAACTGATGCCAGCCTAATCCAAGCCCATTTCTAAGTGTGCCACAGTTGTGCTGCGCACCAAAATTGCCAATAATCAGTCACCACCATTGTGTGCTTGTGCCGTGCGCCTGTCCTGTCCCATGTCATCCCATCCCCTCCTATAACACCTTCTCATCCCATCACATCCTGTCCCATCCCATCCCATCAAATCTCATCCCGCTGAATCACATCCCATCTCATCCCATCATCCTGTCCCGTCCCATCCCATCGTATCCCATCCCATCCTGTCCCATTCCTATATCCCATCTCATCCCAACGCCAGTGGATCGGTTCCTCAGCTCTGCCCTGCTGCTACAGGGATGTTTATTCCTATTAGGCTGTTTGTGAGACAACTGTTGGCAGAATAAGAGAGCTGGCCAATACAGCCCTGAGCTAAAAAAAAACATCCTTACATCACATCCCAACTGGCAGAGAGACAAAGAGGAAGAGAAAGACTCAGAAGGAGGCCGATAGAGGGAGAGTGGGAGATAGAGAGACAGAGATGGAGATTGAAGGGTGTTTACCCATTAGTGAGACAGTAAAAGTGAAATTCAACTGTAGGAACTGAGACATGAAAGATTTCTCACAGACAACCACTGGTCTATTTTATTCACTTGATACCATCAAGAGACTAATTTTGGAGCTCTTCAATTGATAGTGAATTGTAGATTGATCATGTGGACACAGTGACTATCAAAGGTAACTTTATAGGGATATGGGTACATTTTCTTATTCGGAACAGTTAACATTACTATAAAATAAAGGATAAGAATGAATGTTTATAAGAATGAAAAAAAGATAATAAAAAAATTCCATAAAGGCCATAAAGTCTGTTTCTAAGGGAAACACCATAATCGTCTTGTCCTGACATCACAGATTGGAGACTTGACTCTCTGGTTTCCAGAAACGTTTCAATATTTCCAAATACCAATTACACTGCCCAAGTCCATGCTAATGCTATAGGAATTCTTCACTTGAGTGGCATTCTCTTTTAAATAATCATGAATGAATAAATACGGATATGATTACAATTATGAGGTAATATGGAGCTGAACATGATATGAACATTGTGTTGAGATAGTGGTTTTCATGATATCTGTAGATGAAATTGATATGAAACACAAAAGATGACTGTGAGACATGGATGGATAATCTCATAGCTCTCATGTACTCTCTCGGACAATAAAGTGCTTTGATTATAACACAAGACCCCGGTGCTCAGTGTGCCCCGCAGTGGACAAGGCAAACCCATCAGCACCCCAGGACCTCCCAATCACAACCCAATCAGAATACTCCTAGGCTGAGTTTCAACCAGTTGAGTGACTGAGTGACATTGACTCTACAGGTTGATCCAGCAAAAACATGAGATAGAAGGGGATAGATGTAACATGCTTAGCACTAAATGTTTTTATAGCACTTACACAAACTACACATAGCACAGTACACAAACTACAGGGTAATAACTGTGTGATTACACACAAATTATCAGAAAGTAAGTAGTCATTTCTGGCAATAATGAGTAACTATTTATAATTAATTTGGCGATTAATCACCCTATTGAACCAAGGAATAGGGTAACACTTTACAATAAGGGTCACTAAGTTAAGGGTTAGTTAATGCTTAATAAGGGTTAGTTAATCCTTAATAAGCATTAGCTTACCCTTAATTAACAGTTAACTAATGCATAATTTACTAATGGTGTTCATGTTAACTAAGGTATTAATTTATACATTTTTCAATAGTTTATAAAGATGACTATTAAAGAATGTCTAAATTAATACCTTAGTTAACATGAACACCATTAGTAAATGATTACCAGACACATTAGTTAACTGTTAATTAAGGGTTATTTAATGCTTATTAAGCATTAACTGACCCTCAATTAATGTACCCTTATTGTAAAGTGTTACCAGGAATAGAGTAACTATAGACTAACTATAGTGTAATGAGTTATTAAGCCTGACTTTACTTGGCAGTACAGTTCCCATAGTGTTATCTGGTACTTTCATAATACGTATTGAGTAACAATACTGTAACAACCTCATCCGTCTTCTGAACTAGAATATGGAAGGTCCATTTAAGAGAGCAGGAAAGGACCGGTAAGCAAATGTTTCCAAAGTATTACATAGTAATTATTCAGTAATGATTGCATAACTTCCTACATTAATGTAGTACTGTTAATGCTAATAATCTAGGGCAGGGGTATTCAACCATATCCCACGGGGTCGAGTGTATGCAGGTTTTCATTCCAACCACTGCACCAGGTGATTTCACTGATTAGTTCCTCCTCTCTGGTTGAAGGTGTGCTAATCAGTGAAATCACCTGGTATAGTCTTTGGTCGGAATGAAAACTTGCAAAATCTTGGCCCTCCATGGCACATGGTTGAATACTGCTCTAGGGTAATATTGCTAATTATACAGAGTTGCTGTACTTACCACCATTTAACCGAGAACTTACACATTATAATCACAAATAATTGTTATTGTCAGAAAGTACTGGCATTTAACTGAGAAATTAGACATAATAATTACAAATAGTTACTCGTTATTACCAGAAATGAGGTACTTTCTGATCCTATGTAATTACAGTTATTACCCTGTGATTTCTGTACCATAATGTAAAGTGCTACGAATGTAGCACTTTGAAGAAAATCTGTTTCAGTTTTTTAAATAATAAATGAAACAATTTTATTTTAGCCTATTAACCATTTTGAAATTACTTTTGTGCCTTTTGTGCCTATGCAGTTTCAGTTTCAAAATACCATATTTTTTCCAGACCGTAACTTTTTGATTTGTTATGGAGATTTTGATGTTCAATATGATTTAAGCAGATAGTTGTCTTGGCCATGCAAACTATCCCATATCACCCTACAGATAAAGATTATACCTCACAGTGACAAATTTCCGAATATGTGAGATGACAGGAGTTGTCAAGACCTGGAAATTCACAAATTCTTCGACCATACATTTCCAGACTTTCCAGACCTGTGTAGGAAACCTAATCTTGAGTGAAGAGTGAAAAATATTTATTGGACATCATGTTGTTTGTTTTCATGTTGTCTGGTACTAATTAGGTTTCAAAGAATTTAATTTATATTGGTTTCAGTGGAGAATTTTAGTGTCATATGGTCTAAATGCAATTTCCGAGACCTTTCCACCTTGCCAGACAAACTTTGTGGGAGAAACACTGGTATGGAGTTCCGGTAAGAACTGTATACAGTTACCTGGACGCATCAAAGCTGTCATAAGAACCAACAGTGTAATTCCTGAAGAGTTTCCTCCGCTCTGCACGGTCAGCACGGGCATCTGCAAACACAATAGAACACAATGGCACAGAATAGAGTCAGAATAGGAGCAGAGAAGAGAAGAGAATTAAATCAAGTGGAAGCAGAATTGCATCAGAGTGAAATAGAATTCAATATAACAGAATAGAATCACAATTAATGCATATTGCATCACTGTCTGGAGTCAAGCACCCCAATCTACAGTTAAATTAATTACTTCCCTATACTGGTTGACTGACTTTTGATGGATGAAGTTGACAGATTTATTTATTTCGCTGCAGCAAGTTACACTATGGATGAATGAAAGTATATATAAATAAATAAAAAAATAAAATTATAAATAGATAAATAAATGTGTGAATAAATGAATAAGTAAATAAATTAATTAATATACAAATGAATGAATAAATATACAAATGTGTAAATATATAAATATATATAAATGAATAAATAAATAAATACACAAATAAATTTAACATATATATATTTAATATATATTTATATTTTTATATATTTCTTCATTTATTTAAGAATTTAAATATATAATTATTTATGTATTTATATATTTAGTTTTGGCCCTTAAAACCCTCCATACTATACAACCAATCACTGAAAATACTAGATAAAAAACCTATAAGGTGGCATCACTGTCATATCTTGAAAAAGTACAATCTTCTTAGTTTTGAGAGTTTTATTCAGTTTTCCTATCCTAAACTTGTTTACAAATGCTTGAACAAGTTAGCTCCAGAGAACCTAAGTAGATGCATTAGTAGACAAGAAGGCAATCGAGTCACCAGAAGTGTAACTCAGGGCAACTGCAGGGAACCACACTTTAGGACTGTTTTTGCACAATCAGCATTTTCTGTAAAGGGTACCAAACTCTGGAATAAACTACCAGGTAACACTTTACAATAAGGGTACATTAATTAAGGGTTAGTTAATGCTTAATAGGCATTAACTAACCCTTAATTAACAGTTAACTAATGTGTCTGGAAATCATTTACTAATGGTGTTCATGTTAACTAAGGTATTAATGTATACATTATTTAATAGTCATCTTTATAAACTATCAAATAATATATAAATTAATTTAATTTCTTTTATTTAATTGCTTGTTTTAGTTTTTATTGTCTTTTAAATGCAATTTTAATGTATTTTTGTCTTCTTGCTTTTAATGTCCTTTAAATGCAATCTTAATGTCATCTTAATGTCCTATTTTCAATGTATTTCTGTGCCCTTGTAAAGCACTTTGAATTGCCTTGTGTCTGAATGGTGCTATATAAATAAAATTGCCTTACCTTGCCTAGTCTTGTTTTTTTTTATTAGCTTATGCAAGACATTTTAGATAATTGTAGTCTATTTAAAAGCCCAACTGGGGACTAGGGTTGGAAATTAGCAGTAGGTACAAACACATATTTTATAGTGTAATTATGTCAACTGCATTGTCCCTATCAAATAAAAGAAAAAGAAAAAAATTCAATGTAACATATTAAAGTGCAGTCAAAAGCTTAAATATTGGGACAGTAAGCTGTCAAGCCATTTTGATGAGGCCATTGTTTCGACATGGTTTAACATGGAAACCAAGAATACTCATATTGACAAGCTGCCAATCTGTTGTCTTGCCCAATATTCATATTCTGATATTAAATAGTGTATGAGCTCACTGTCCCATTACTTAAATTTGTGACTGCAGAATTGGAGTAGAAAACATTAAGAGGAGAGGAAGTGTTTTTTTTTTCATTGTATAGTTATAGACATTCAAAAGGCCTTTTAGTGTGCTAAAAGAAAAAATAGTTATGATATGATAAATGATTTAAAAAGGCCAAGCTGTTCAGTCCAGAGGATGTGTAGACTGAGATGAGTTGATACTTCACATATAGTACCTCACACACTGTAAAAGCTACAAATATAGTCATCAGCGCGGGAAGGTGGGGGGCTGCCGGGGCTGCAGCCCCCCCTAGTGGTGGCTGCAGCCCCTGCATCTTTCACTCGGTAATAACCTTAAACTTTAAAAATTAAACATAAACAACACACCTGAGCGCAAGGCCACGTTTGGTGCCCTGTAAATCCAGGTAAGATGTGGTTTTATTAATAACACTGCCTAATAGCACTGCTGCTGTGCATTTACTCAAGTGTTTATTTATTTCAGTCGCTTTATATGTGTGTGTATGTGCGTGTGTGCGCTCACCTTGAATAATGTGCGTCAGGCTATAAAATAGATTCTCATCATACAATCAAGTGGAAAATGTTTAACTTTATTAGATTTTTTTGCTTTGAGCCATTCGCTAACTGGAAATAATTAGTCAGTTGTTGTGAAAAGGCTACTTGATGCGGAATTATAGGTTACAGGCACAAAAAGAATTGTTGCTTAGTTTGAGCTCTTATAGTAGTAATAGTAGTAGCTTCAAGTGGTAGCGGCAGTAGGAGCTGCAGTAGTTTTTTATACAGCTATCTTGTCTTTCTTTCTTTATTCCAGATATGTGAAATGATTCGCCCATGGTGATCTCCCGCTATTCCAACAATGAATTTAAAGAATAATGTTGACCTCAGAGTTCTGAAGCATAGACGTTGTTTTTTGTTTGAACTTTTATTTAAATGACTGAGGGGAACATCTTCAGCACCAAGGACAGTGTTGAAGCTATTTTTACTGTTACCACGGTTTGTAACAGGCTGGTAACGGAGCTTCAAATGTACACCACGGAGGTATCTTATCATGCAATGAGTTTGTGTGTATAAAACATGGTAATAAAGTTTGCAATTGTTAGTACTGTTGCAATGATGCTGACCAACATTTCTTTAGAGCCACTGTGCTACTATGCTGTGCTGTAATATTATTTCCACGCAAGTTTCAGATTTAACTATAGAAAATGTACTATATAACATCTGTCAGTTGTTTATTCTAAACATTAATATGCTCGTGCGTGTAAGCTGTTGCGTGCATGCACGTATCCAGGGCAGCCCCCCCTGCTGAAAATACTAATGTTATGAATATACACATACACAATATCCACAGAAGGCCAGCATACAGCAATTTAGCCAGCATCGGTAATTTCATTTCATTGCTTGACTGTCCACAGATCTGTGTGAAGGAGTCAGAGGGAGCTGAGAAATACAGTATATTACTACACTACAGAGAAGGACACTTTAGTACTTTAGTATAAGAGGTGAGAGGAGAAACAACACACGAGAGGAGATGAAAAGAAACAAGAGAAGTGAAGAAAGAGGAGGGAGTTTTGTTCCTGGAGGCTTTTATAAGCCAGATGGTTCACATGTCAAACTAGAAGGGCACTCGGAGAGCGCAGACCTCCGCCAAGGTTTGTGCTATTATTGCTTGTTTGTGAGTCAGATCCGGATCCGCTCCAAAATTTAATGGGTTCTTCCTTGGCCCATGCTACACCCTTCCACGAAGTTTCATGAAAATCGGCCCAGTAGTTTTTCCGTAATCCTGCTGACAGACAAACAAACAAACGGCACCGAAAACATAACCTCCTTGGCGGAGGTAACTATTGCAGGATTAAACTGTGTGCATGCATACATGTGTGTTTGTATGGTGTGTATTTTACATATTCATTTTATAAAAAATAAAAATAAATAAAAGTATTTGTAATGTATGTAAAGTTTGCTTCTACATGCACTAGGTTAGATAAATTGTAAATACTAGTAGAAAAAGAATGAATGATCCTCAATGGGATGATCCTCAAAGCACTAGCTGAATGTGGGCATATCCTTGGACTGAAACAACAATTAACAACGATTATGGCTTTGGAAGTAAGGCAGTAAGTGAGAGCAGGATGGATGGATGGATAGATGGATGTGTGGGACTGAAGTCCCAGCTTTCACCTCATTCAAAAATGGCACCTTGGGGCACCCAATGGAAACATCTGTACCAGTGTGCGAACTATACCATGGCTTTCGGGGGGGGGGTTTGTGTGCCTCAAAGAGAGGACTGACTGTGACTCTTGTTGCAAAGAAACATTCATAGCTGCAAGCATGTAGGCCTAGTTGTTTTATGTCAGCACATCTGATATATAATAATCAGTTAATGACCACATCAAACCTCCACACGGGTATCAAAACCAAACATCACAGTATCATACAATTTTGAAGTTTGATATTGCGCCGCCACGCTTCAATGGTCATAGCAAGAATAGCATGCATGCCGGTATCTTTATTAAAGTGAATTAGTGATGAATGCATGAATCATACATCAATAATAGCCTAATTACGCATGATCCATGATGATGAAGATACAGAAAAATAGAAAATGCATTGCAAAAATAGCATATTGTCAACATTTTAGAGACCCCCCAAAATTTCACAAATCATGTTTTCAGGGGAGCTCATGTCTTATTAAGGGGAGCCAAGCTCCCCCTGGCTCCCCTGTAGTTCACACCCTGATCTGTACTACAGTAGGTTGAGCGCCGGTTAGTTCAAAGGCGTGACGTCACCTGCGCTATATAAACAGCTGTTTACAGTCAGATATTTTCTTTAGGTCGCGGCCCAGCTGTGATTGTCAAAGAGACGGCTTCTGCAGAAATCCAAGGACAATAGACCACGAGTACTAGGCCCCTGATCAAGGTTTAATTGTACCCTAACCAAGTCTGCAAAATCTTCACAAACCTGAGGCACAAAGCGCCAATACAGCTGTGCGGACCAATACAGCTGCAACCTGTGGAATGTAAGGCGACTGGCTTCCCTCTTCCCTTGCATGATTCCCGTCGACGAACTCTGAATTCTACAAGAATTCCCCAAACTCCAGGACGGCTGACAAGCTCCACCGAACGAGCGTTTGGCTTGAGCCCAAAGCACCTCTATGGTTACCATTGATTAGATTGGACTCCTCCCAAGTCTTTGTAGCACCGTGCGCATAACGTTCTTTCCTTCAAAACAACACTGGGTAAGGCTTTACTTACCCAGTTTATGTATCGGTCCAAAAATGGTGAATTTACCAGCCTATCTTTTTTTTTTTTTTTACTTTGCACTAAAAGTTAAACTCAAAAAAAAAAATCATGATGTAGTAACTAGTTGATATGTTGCCATTTGAACGGAATATAGTAATTTTGTTTGTGTCAACCTAATAAGTGTCCTTACTTGTACATAATGCCTCGCATTTTCCCTTTCGCTCAGTGCATTGTAAACAACTCCAAATGCTTCTCAATCCACATGCCACGTGCCACATACTCTATGCATGTCATGGTTGTGACTTTTTGCCTTGTCTAGGTTTTGTATTTCTTTGTATGTTTCCTTGTCTAGTTCTTTTAGTTCTACGTGTACCATGTTTCCTGTCTGCCCCAGCTGTGTCTAATTTGTAATCATCCCCCATGTGTATATTAGTCTTGTTCCCCGCCAGTCTTTGTTGGATCGTTGTTCTGTTACTTGTGTCAGTTTGTGTGAAGAGCTCTTGTTTTTGGTTTCCTGTGTCACCTGCTATATGTTCATTAAACACCCAGTCTTGGGGTTTTGATCACCACCTGCCTCGCTGTCCTGAATTTGGGTCCTCACCACACCTTCCCGTGACAATGACAATATATATATGTATGTATATTCTATATTTTCGATATATTCTCAATCTAGCATATATGTATGTGTGAAAGACCCATGCTAACATCACACACTGCACTTCTATTTCACCATCTTTTGCATATAAATGCTATGGATCCCTGCCCAAACAATAACAGACTGCTTATCAATGGAAATATGCAACACCTGCACTTCTCAATTTCACCTAGAAGATGTCTTACATGAAAAACAGATTATTAGTCAATACTTACTATGTCAAAATTCATCTAACATATGAGTTGAAGTAAAATTGCTCTGCACAACTGCATAACTGTAACTCCATATGCTCCAGACATTTCCCAACAGCAGCCAGGTCATTCCCATCTCTTGTCCTCATGTAGTGAACCTTGACGCATTGCTTTTGAGAAAATGATGAATGGTTTCAGAAAACGTGTGTAAACAATTCAGAAACACTAATGTGATAGGGGACTGGAGAAATTTTATGAAGACAACTGTCCGACTGTTCACCAAGTCAGGTTGTAGAAGAATATTCTCATCCAACCTGTCCACTTGCATTTGGCAGAGCAGTCAAACACCACGCACAGTTTTTCTGGATTCTGGGAATGATAAATGCCATGATGAGGAATGTACCATCATCCTGAACTTTCTCTGCGTTGACATTTCCAACAACCTCCAACAACAATCCATGAACTTAACATAATGTTTGCTGTACTTTTTGTCCCCCACCAAAGGGGGGACTATGGATCGGTCTCCGTCCGTTCGTTCGTTTGTTCGTTCGTCCCTTTAATGAGAGACTGTATCTGCCTGACAACATAGAGCTTGCCATTGCCTGGTTCAGCCATCTCAAGAGGAAATTGTCAAAGGATAAGCAAATAGTAAACATGTTGTCCCCCACCAGTGATGTAGTTCCACCCTTGGGTCAGTCACTGATTGCTGAGTGAACTTGAAATATGAGTGAAATTGTATAAGCATTTTGGTATGGGACAATTAAAGGACAGATTGACCATATATTTCTGTTGCCTACTCTCCTCAGAATTAGGCTTACAAGTTATATCTTGAAATGTAGTAACTGTAATTGTCCTGTTTTTACTCAATACAGTACAAAATATAAGAACTACAATACGCAATAAAAACAATCCGTACATTACACAATGTACACTACAATACAATTTATAATACAATATACAATATAACATACAACACCAGGAGCGTGAGTGTTATGAATAATATAAATGCTAAATGATAAGTGATATATGGTATTGCACAGTAGGTAAGTGGTAATATGATGTAAGTAGTCAACACTAACGGCACAGTGGTAGTGCAGTGATGAGTGCAATAACAGTACAACAGTCCAACAACTGTACAATAACTACAGTGTCTTGTGGTTAGAGGTTTGCCCAAAAATTCTCCATTGACTCTCACTTCAACACATCAACCCAGTCTGATGTCTCCAAGTGTGTAGCGTGTGTAGACTATTATGTTACCTATGATAACTTTAACTTTATCGCTTTACCACTGAGTCCCCATTCATTGTCCCCCACATTGTATGATAACTTTAACTGTATGACCTGCTTTACCACTGAATCCCCATTCATTGTCAATGCCGCCCCCTAGCAGCACAAAGTCAACATTACAGTGTGACTAACAAACGAACAAACGAACGAACGGACGGAGACCGATCCATAGTCTCCCCTTTGGTGGGGGACAAATACATCTAAATATGCTCCAGGGCAACAACATCAACCTCAGTTTTGTTTAAATTTAGTTTAAGTATGTTTTGGGACATCCAGTGCTTAATCACATTAAGACACCTAGAAAGTCATGAAAAACTGCCAACATACTGGGACCATTTGGTTTAAATGAAATCAGATACAATGCCAACAAATAATATGGTCAAGGGGAAACATATACAAAGCCAACAGTAACAGCCCAGGAACTGAGCCTCACACACCCTGCATATTTAATTAAGCAGAAGAAACATAGATACTAAGAGAGACCAATTTTTTTTGTTTCACAGGTGAGATGAGAGCCTGTCCAGGACAGTCTCAGAGACACCATGAGTGCTCCATATTAGTGAGCAATTGGGTTATTATGACTAACCCAGAGGAGGGCAGTTTCAGTACTACAAAGTTTATGAAAACCAACTTTCCATCAACTCTAGGAGTATGTTATATACCACATTGTCCAAAACTTTGGCGGTAAAAAGTAAGTTTAAAGGAGAGCTTGAAGCATCCTTGCCTGATCAGCCGCAACTGTAGTAGGATCCTATAAACCCCAAAATCAACCCTCCAATCCTCATGTTGTACTTGTGAGGAAAATCTATTGACTCACATGGATTCCATCACCTAGAACCGTAATCCTCACCATTAATCACAATTCTGACCCTATAAATACCCTATAAATACAAAAATAGCCTATCACTGTAGCTTTGGATCAGGACTTTGACAATCATTACTGCAGCTCTTGACAGTAAAGTATCAATTAAAGCTTGGATACTTAGAATACATACATAAAATAAATGATGTATCTCATATGGGCAACCCTAGGGTGTTTCACTGTTTGTGAGGGAATTTGTGTCCCACAAAGTGTACCCGAAATTAACATATAGTCTCACCTGCCAAGGCTTGGTAAACAAAAAAAACATTAAGGAAAACACACACTCTGAAGCAAAGACTAATTTCTTAAACCAATTACAGATGTTTCGACAGGCAGTTTTTTTACCAGTATTTAGCGCTTGGCAGGTGGTGATTTCAGACTGCGCACAAGACAATAAAAACTTACATCACATACACACACACACACAGTAGTAGCCTACCTCCAAAGCGAACCTTCTTCCTGATCCTGCTGCTTTCGTCCATTGAATTCCTCTGCCTGTCTCTCCACATAGAAACCAACATTTAAGCTCTTCTCCCACCTTCTCTCTCAGCACCTTTCCCACCTTCTAACCTACAACCCCTGCCTTCTTTTCCTTCCCCTTGTCCTCCCCCTCTTTCCCTATCCTCTCTCCTCTTGCCCTCCTTTTCCCTCTCTATACTCCCTTTCTTCTACCCTACTTGATTCCTTTCCCTCTCCTCCTCAGTCCTCTCTGTTTTGAGATATTGGACTTTCCACTGATGTTCACTGAAGCAGCAGAACAGATAACAGGCACCTGTCACATCCATCTAAAAATACAGTCACAGATGATCCAAAAATCCCACAAAATCAACTTCTGGAAGCGCAGGATCCGGACTTTTCCTGCTTCTCACACTGCGAGAAACCAGAGGGTGAGTAGAGAGCGAGCAGAAAAAAAAATGAACAAAAAGGGAGAGAGAAAAAATCTTGCCAAGGCCCACTCCTTAGCAACCCACATCCATAAAGCGTGTGTTACCATGGAAATATATCAATCAGGAACATACATGCAGGCTGAACTCAGCCGACACACACAACAAACACACACATTCACACACACACACACACACACACACACACACACACACACACACACACACACACATAGACATGAATGGCAGTTGAACTGAACTAACACACAAATAGAAATGTACTCCAGTGGAACTGAGCAGAGGATTTAGCTAAAGAGGATGCTCTTCAAACAGAAACAGAAATCACTCACTGGCTGAATACAATAGAAGACAATACAGTACAATAGTTGAACGAATAGAATAGAATAGAATAGAATAAAATAGTTGATGAGTCTAAGGGAAATTAAGACGCACGCTCACAGGATGGGAAATAGAAAATATTACCTGGCCAAAAGCCATCTGTAGAAGGCTGTCAGAGTTGTTGACTTCCAGTATAACACCAGCCCAGACTGGAGATTGAGTCTGCCAGCAATGACTCATACCCAGTATGGTGGGTGCACAATGCATTGTATTACCAGCATCTTTAACCACTCCCCTGTCCATAAGCAATGTCCCATGAAGTGACAAAGTGTGGTACTCTCATACCACAAAAATACCCTCTCCTTAAACCCCCATGTGGTTTGCCTTGAGGAACAATCAGCATTCCCACCAGTGGTTCCCTTATCTGATCTTGTTTATGGACTTCAGCTCCACATTCTTTCACATCTCACGAAGCGACATCTCACGAAGTGTTACCTGACTGACTGACTGACTGACTGCCTGGTCTGAATTTGCCGCGTGATGCCCAAAAAGGCAAGAAAAAAAAAATGTATGGAAGTATGTGCTGGGTGGTGGTGTGGTCTATGGCTAGCAAGTATGTGTGTGTGAGCGTGTCCATGTGTATGTGCACGTGCATTGTGGCATTAGCTCACCGGTAATTTTAAGGATTTAAGGAGTGATAAGAAGATTTTGTTTTTTGTGTAAAGCTGAATTATGCTCCAGTGATATACAGTATGTTCTGTTAGAAGATTTAACCATGAGTGAGTTGGTTTCGGGTTTTCCAATAAGATATTGTAATAAGATTGCTTTCTTGGCGATAGTCAGTGGAGGTGTTGTATTTTGGGTTGATCCAATTCTGACGAGTCTCCAAGTATGCACAGAGATGGGGATATCCTTTTATCGTACCCCAGTATAGGAACGAACCTCTATAACGTAGACTGTGTTCCGTACACAACAATGTTCCGATGACCTTTTTTCGCTGATCGCTAAATAAATACTTCCAGGTCATGAATAAAATTTAATATGTGTCATCTTCATTTCCCCCTCTTTCATCCCCGACCAAGCCAGAGGACCCCCCCCCCACCGTTCCGTACAGAGCCTGTAGAGTCGCCTGTAGAGTCACCTGTAGAGTCGCCTGTAGAGTTACTTTTCCCCACTTTTCTCAAATACTATTGGTCCAAAAGACATCAATCAAAGTGTAGACTGTCCAATGGATATTCCCCCGGAGAATGAGCACACAAACATGCTTGTCTGGCTCTTAACAACAGAGGACTGATCGCTGACGTGCGCTGAAGAGCAACTAACCAAGTGTACAGAACATGGTTAGTCTACGTTACCTATGATTTACTGCATTCCAGCATAGGAATCACCCTCTATGCCTATACGATTTATGTTATGTTACGTACGATTTACCCTATCCTCTATTTACCCTAATGGGTCATATAAGAACGACACCTCTGTAAATATGTCCTCAGATGGCCGATCCCTTCAGTACTTATTTGCTCTAAACCATCGCCACAAACACAAACACTTGATTCTACCCTAGCCAACAACATTGTGAGTTCTTTCTTGAGCTGAGCTCAGAGGAACATCACAATGTGTGGTGATAGTGTGCAGACATCAATTTCCCTCCTTTGTCATTTGTCCTCAGACGACTAAACCTTTCAGTACTTACTTGTTCTAAACCATGGCCACAAACACAAACAACAGCGGTTATAACAGCCTATGAACACTGATTGTGCCTATCCTTTGAATCCACATACACACATAATATGCAGACACATGTGTACACCATGTGCATCATGCACAGATACTGGCACGTACAGTACATGTGAGAGCATGCGCACAGGCATACACACCCACACGCATACACGCATGGACGTACACGCACACATACATAACACATATTTTAAAACTGTAGTTTTTGTTAAATGTATTGTATTTTATGTACTACTAACATCTTAGTCCCTGTCCTTTTAAGCTAATGCTGTACTTTCTGGTTTAACTCCAACAGGGACAGGGGTTGCAAATTAGACGTGGCTAAAAACCTGTATGCATGGCATCTGTTTTGTATTTTATATATAAAACAAGGTTTAATGCATTTGTCCCTGTTAAATTAAAATACATAAATTCAAAAAAGAAAGAAAGACTAAATAGGTAAGGATGATAATAAAACATAAAAAAGAAAGCAAATCAAACTGCTTTACATTCGGGTTTATCTGATTTCCGATCCTGAAGATTGTTGAAGGTTCAAACAATAAAACAGAAAAAAAAACCCATTATAAATGTTACACGGCAATGTTCATTAAAAGCTAAGTTAACAAGCACAGATCCTGTACAGACTCACAACGCGTGTTCAATTCTATGCACTAAAGCACTGCGACACGGTTAAATTACCTAATTCCACTAACGTTACTTAAATACCACAAAGCAACTTTAAAGGCACCTTACTGTTAAAGTCTGTAGGGCAGCAAAGACGAGTTAAACCCAACTTAGACTTCTCTGTCGTACTGCCGCTGGAGCAGCTGCATAGGTGACGGTGATAGTGCAGTACACCACCAAACCACTAGAGGGCATTAGCGTGCTTTGTTAACATGGAAGTAATAACAGAAGAAGTAGTAGTGTTTACATTCTCTGAAGCTCATGTTCTGGGATATTTCTCACTATGAATTCAGTGACATCTGGCAGTCTTTATAATTTGGGGATGAAGTGTCCTACAAATCAATATATTTGCAGCTCTCCTCAGCTTGTCTCTCTTCTATCTGCTCCATTGTCTTCACTATCGGCGGACAGCAACTGGATACAGGTAGGAGGAAATATGAAGTGGGCCAATCACCATTCTTGTGGTCGTACGTCACCCTACGTGTAGTTACATTTTTGGAGAGGTGCACGTAAGCCACGGGGGGGGGGACCCTCTGCGGGCGACGCCGGACCTACTCCGTACCTCTGATGGAGCTCCGGCGTGGTTTGACGTGGAAGTATAATTTCCGCTTAACTGTCTGCAAATCCCTGTTACTGACTGTGGAATGTTAAGTTTCACTTTTGTTTTCACACCGGGAGACTCTTTGGATTGAGTTCAATGCTGCTGGTCTGCTGTCTGTACATCTCCAAATTACAGACATGATGTGATGCGCACATCAGGCACATTAGAGATTGATTTAGATCCATTTATATACACTGAGCAACTTTTGATTTTGTGCCTTTGTCAAAAATGCCCTCTAGAGGCCATCTGACGAAGCGCATCATTTCACTAAGCGTTACCTGACTGACTGACTGACTGACTGACTGAGTGACCTTTTTTTTTTTTTTTTTAGCCCACCTGCTGCCCCCCCCCCCTTGCTGGAGGACAACATTATTATTTATTGACATAAACATAAATTACAATATGCATAAACATAAATTACAATTATATGCACCCTGCAAATCCCAAAATCCCATATTCTGTCCCCCCAGACTTCCTCCTTCAGATTGCACTGTATTTTTAACATTCTTTACCTATACTGGTGTAGGCAAAAAAAGATACCCAAAAAATAAGTAAATACTAAATAATAATAAATAATAAAAATAATAACAATAATAATAATATTAATAATACATTTAAGGAATGTATGATGCATCATGGTGTGGCTTTAAATTAAACATTATAAGGACATGATGTATTCTGCTATTGGACCCCAAGTTTTAGTAAAATCTTGTTGTTTACCCTGTAAGGCTGAAGCTATTGTTTTCCATATTAATCATATCAATCCATTCATTATAAGTTGGTATGTTTGAGTCAATCCATTTATTCATAATTATCTTATTTGTAATCATGCATATTGAGAGAAAAATATTTTTAGTCTTAAATGACAATTTATTGTAATTATGCAGGTCTCCAATAATGCAAGTTTGAGGGTTTAAAGGTATATCTATTTTATCGAAGGTCAGTACCTGTTTGGTTATGCCAAATCATAATTCTAAAATTTTCGTACATTCCCATAACAAATGTACATAGTAATGATCCTTCACTAATGCAGCATTTTACACATTCGCTGTTTTCTCGCAACCCCATTTTGGACAGAAGTGATGTGTACAGTACAAAGGGTTCAAGATTTGAAATTGTCTGAGTTTGTTTTTTGTTAAACGAAAGGGATACATTGCATTTTTCCAAATGTCAGCCCATGAGGTTTCATCCTCTTGTTTATTAGGATCTCTAGTCCTAATATCATCTTTGCAACTTGGAAAAGGAGAGGAATAACCAGCCTAGGGGACCTTTTCAGTGATGGCTCTCTCATGACCCTCGACCTTCTGAAACAGACATACAACTTACCACAAAACTGTCAATTTCAATATCTACAGCTCAAAGAGAATATAAAAAAAGTTATTGACATCCACAACTTTCATAAACCGACTCCCCCTTTACTATTGGAAATAAACTCACTCAAACCCAAGAAACTACTCTCCCAAATCTATAAAATCTTCTCACATCATGACAACACCACTTCTCTACCAACAGACAAATGGACTTCAGACTTTCAGGCTCATACAGAAATCAACTGGCAAATAATCTGTAATAACACATTCACTATGTCATCCAATTCTAACATACAGCTAA
Organism: Centroberyx affinis; assembly: GCF_046629955.1. Lineage (NCBI taxonomy): Eukaryota > Metazoa > Chordata > Actinopteri > Beryciformes > Berycidae > Centroberyx > Centroberyx affinis. The sequence goes on along the minus strand of NW_027282057.1, from coordinate 67,704 downwards.
TCCAATACAAAATATTACACAGAACACATATCACCACCCATAAAATGCACCTAATGGGCCTCACTGACACCAACACCTGTACACACTGTCCTACCATAACAGATAACCACCCCCATGCACTCTGGAACTGCCCCCCAGTCAGACAGTTTTGGTTGGAGGTCATGAGAGAGCTGTCCAAGATCCTCAACCTCAGCATCCCACTATCCCCCACCATAGCCCTGCTTGGTGACCTCTCCTCCTTATCAGCCCCAAAACATCTGCAAACATTCATCCGCATTTCTACAACAGTGGCCAAAAAAATCATTTTGCTTAATTGGAAAGACCGAACAAAATTATCAATAAAACACTGGTACAACTTACTAACTGAACACTCAAATTTGGAGAAACTTACATTTACCATGAAAGATAATATCAACTATTACAACAACATCTGGTCCCCATTCTTGCAATTTATCCAGAGCTGATCCCTCCATTATTTTTTTATTTTTTTTTTATTTATTTATCTATTTTCTTTTCTTTCCCCTCAACAAATTCAATACCCTTCAACATGCCTGCTCAATACCCCTTATTACAATGACACCCCCTGTCCGTTGTCCTGTCTTGTCTTAGGTTGTTTGCTTTGTAACTGCCCCTTATTGCATACAGTTCTGTAATTGTCAAACTACCATGTCCCATACTGTCCTGTACTTGTTTAATGTTTGTTTAATGTGTGCATAAAAAAAAAAAAAAAAAAAAAAATTAGGATCTCTAGTCCATTTCAAGGCACAGTTTGTAACTAAGGAGTATACTTACATTCACTTTATAAATCCATTTTCATTAATAACATACTTTAGTGTAATGTAATTTAAATATTAAGATTGTGGTATACCCTTTTCTGTAACAAGACCATTAAAAGTCTTAAAACAGCCATTGGTTAGGAGATGATGTACTTCGGTAATCCCTTTTTTTTCCATTTAATCCAGTTTATTGTTTTTTTATTTACTGTTATATTAGGATTATTCGACAATGGTTGGTTTCCTGAAGAAATTGGGTTAATGCCCAAAGTTTTTTTTTTTTTTACATAGTTTCAGTATTTCAAAAGATGTTTCAATAGGGCTATGCGCAATTTTTTTCGGATATGATTTCATAAAATATAAGCTTTTTAACCCTATATTCAAGTTCTCCATGATAATCCTTTCTATTTGAACCCAGTCTTTATTTTGTACCGATGGATCAAACCAATGTTGTATTTGGTGGCAACCAAATGCCAAGTAGTAATGATAAAAAATTGGTAAATGGAGTCCACCTTTCTGATTGGAGCTAGACAGTCTCAAGTATGAACATCTTGCCTTTTTTCCATGCCATATAAACCCAGAAACTGTTTTATGTAGACAGTAAAAAACCAATTCTTCGAAATAATACGTGGTAACATTCTTAAAATATAATTTACACTGGGAAGTATTGTCATTTTAACTGCATTAACTCTACCCCATAATGATATTGGCAAACTCGATCATCTTACTATATTGCTGTTTATTTTGTTCATAATTTGGGTAAGATTAATATCACGCGTTTGATATATGTTAGGTGTAATCCTCAGTCCTAAGTAAGTGATTTCTGTTCCCTTCCATTTTATTTTAATATTTTGTATACAATGAACCCTACAAAGATTATTTAGTTGCATTAATTCTGATTTTGACCAGTTTACTTTATATCCTGAAAGTTTACCAAAACTTGTAATAATCTGATTCAGATGAGTGAGTGATGGTTCAACATCAGTTAAATATAAAATGATATCATCTGCGTACAATGATATTTTATGTGTTTGCTTTCCAATTATTACACCTTTTATATTATTATCTGATTTTATTTTCATAGCTAGCGGTTCAATTATAAGATTAAATAGTAGTGTTGATGCCGGACATCCTTTTGTACCTCGGTGTAAATGGTCTTGAAATTTTATCATTCGTTTTTACAGATGCCTTGGGATCTAAATAAAGCATGTGTATCCACTGCTGAAAATTAAGACCAAAACCATATTTTTTACTGACTGCCTGACCTGAATTTGCCTTGTGATGCCCTTGGCTGTGCCGTGGGAAAAAGAGCTGGTGTTTGAAGGAGCTCACTGAATTTGCCTCAGGAAAAGCCAAAGGGAGCCAGTGTAGTGTAGCTAGAACTGGAGGGATGTGATCTCTCGTCTTTGTTTTAGTTTAGCTATAGATGTATGTATGTGCACATGAGTGTTTCCCCCCCAAAATTGATTCTGGTCAAGGTGGGAAAGCCTCTGACACAGCATTTACACCAACATGGGACTCTAAAACTCCATTGGAACTCAGACTAATGAAATTCTTTTCAGGTTAGCAGCTCTGCAAAGCAGACAACAACATTACAACATTCATACTCACAATAAGACTCAATACATAACGCAACCACTAAGACACACAACAACAAACACCAACTCAAAGCAAAGCCTGTCTAATACATATGATAGCTCTATATAATAATTTAATCTCTTGAGTAATTGAGAAAAAGAAATCACTTTGCAACTCATCCACTAAATCATAAATAAAAGTGGGATGGATAGCTCAAAAAGTCATATAATATTCTACACTATTCCTTGTGTAAACAAATACAATCTTAACTTTTTGTTAAAACATGTTGTATTACTTTCTGAAATCAAAAAACGTAATGAATTCCATGCAACCATTGCTCGATAATGAACTGTTCTTTGTATTAAACTAGTTCTACATGGAGGCAACAGAAAACGCCCCTCTGATGACTGCCGAGTAGAATAATGATGTCTATCTGAAAAAAATGATAGGCTACTATAAAGTATTTCTGGGGTTTTAGTTATGATGATATTTTGAATAAAGCACACTAGAGAATAATGCAGCCTGCTTTTTACACTTACACAACCAAGCCAAATGATTATTCATTGTATTTACTCTTGTTCGATATGGGCAGTGAAGAGCAATGCAAGCTGCTTGTTGTGTTCTCTCTCTGTGTGTGTGTGTGTGTGTGTGTGTGTGTGTGTGTGTGTGTGTGTGTACTCACAGGGTCTCTCCTCATGAGCCTGGGTAGGAATCTCCTCCACATATTCAGATGGGAACCAGCCAATTTTGCCCCGGGCGCTGCCTTCCCAGTACCCCGCCTCTCCAATAGACAACACTAGAAAAACAAAGCACGAAGACAGAGAAAGAGATTAGGATATACAATATATTTGCATATTAAGCCAGGTGATGTAACGCATATAATAATAATCATAATGGTAACACTTTACAATAAGGGTACATTAATTAAGGGTTAGTTAATGCTAATTAACAGTTAACTAATGTGTCTGGTAATCATTTACTAATGGTGTTCATGTTAACTAAGGTATTTAATAGTCATCTTTATAAACTATTAAATAATGTATAAATTAATACCTTAGTTAACATGAACACCATTAGTATATTACACATTAGTTAACTATTAATTAAGGGTTAGTTAATGCTTATTAAGCATTAACTAACCCTTATTAAGCATTAACTAACCCTTAACTTAGTGTACCCTTATTGTAAAGTGTTACCATAATAATGACAATAATAATTGATATTTGACAGCATGAAGGGACTAATGCTGATTTAGGGGGGAGGGTGAGTCCATATGAAATATGCTGTTACTAAAGGGTTAATTCTATGAACGTCAATTCATGTCACACCATGAAGTTGCAAGATTAGAGCTGTTGTGAAACCATAGCTCTAATCCTAATTGTGCGAAAACATGATGTGATATGAAATTTTATTTTGCCTATAAAGTTGAGACCACCTTTATCATTATGAATTTAACACTACAGATTTTCGTATGTAATGAGTTTTATTTTTCCATAAGAAATTAAATAACATATTATCAGTTGACTTGCAAGTGGGGTTGTCAACATATAGTGACTGAGCAGCATAAGTTAAACGGGATGTACCTTCTGCTTTGGTAAGTAGGACCCTACCATTAAGGGATAAGTCCCTTTGCAGCCAATGATTAAATATTTTTTGGGCTTTTTCAATAATTAGATTGCAGACATTTAGACTTCTCGTCCTTTGATATTATAATTCCTAGATGAGTCACAGTATTCTTGACTGGAATAATAGGTAGAAGGAGTAGTACAGTTTTTAATAAATAGCAATTCGACCTGGAGGTGTGAATGTTCTACAGTGAAGTAAGTCATGAAATTTTGGCTACAACTAGGAGAATAAGGCCCAGGTTGACAATAGCTAGAATTATTCTTTAAAAAGGGAAATCTGTAAAAAAAAACAAAAAACCTGAGAACAGCATGGACCAGCAGGTCAAAAACACTATTATTACTTCTTTTATGATTTGCCTGCAGGAGTGATGATTATAAAAGGATAATGTATGAGCAGCTGATTATTATCATTAGTCATCATTGTGATGAGGTTAACTGGCAGTCAACACTGAGTCACCACCATCACACAACACACTGACTCATCCACTGGTCAGTTTATAGTTTTATTTGTCTCTCTATCCATTTATCTACCCCCCTTCTGTCTACCCTCCTTCTATAGATCCACACATTGCTACCAAACCCACTGGAATCCTATTAGCAGTTTTGGTTATCAATTCATACTATTTTTGTCTGTTGACAACAAAGATATCCAAATTCTGTTATATGGGTCTGGGTTAACATGGTTAATATCATGACAGGCTAACAGAAATAAAAAATAGATGATCACCTCACAATGCCTGTGAAGTTAAAGATAAAATCCACCCTCAGATCCTCTTCCACTGTTAGATAACATCAGTATTGTGTTGTAGTGTTGTAATTTACGCTTTTGGTGTACCCGATTTCCCTCAACCTGCCTTTCTACTTCAGTTAGTGATTTCCTCCATTTCCCAGAATACCTTTTGACAACACCAACAGGAGAGGGTTCTCTTTGCTAAATACGTGCAGGTGGAGAATGTGATTGCGATAGCAATAGTGTAGTAAGTTTTGCAAAAAAAAAAGTAAGAGTGCAGAGAGGATGATGCCATGGTGCTGTGCCCGATTGTTCAAATGGCCCAAAAAATACATTGAAGGGGCGTTGTACTTCACACACTACCGACGACTGATCTGCAAAGATACAATTTGTGGCTGCATTGCATTCTGGTCTATTGAGGTCTATACTGTTGTTGGAGAAATTCATACCCCTGCCTCTGATAGATTTCTTGCTTTATAATTGTTGAACGTCGTTGCTAAATAATTTATCCAGAAAGAAGCCCTTGCTCTTTTGATTCACTAAAACCTAACATTTGCCATTGATGTTTTAGATAACTCTGTGTGGGGGACTTCTATATGTCTGATCACAAGCATGTAATGTCCAATCGGGCACTTAAGCCAGATTCTCAGCCTTTAATGTAACCATTCACTCCCGCATCATCAAGAGTCTGCTGCTTTTAATAGCCTATAGCCAAAAGAAACCATTTAGATGTAGCCTTCATTGTTCACACTAATGAATTAGTGAAGTCCTTTAATGAACTCTGCCTTTGTGGACTGGATATAGTCACTCCACTGACAACTAGATCAGTGCCCACTGCAAATTCGAGACTTTGGTTTAACGAGTATCATTATATTCGTTCTTTTAAATTTTCCTTTCTTTCTTCATCAATAAGGTTGGGGATATTCGGGTATTGATTTAAGTAATTACCCTGTTCTTCCAGTAGTCCTGGATCATTTATCTCCCATGTCCCTTCAGTATGGAACATTTTCTGTGCCACAATCCAACAATAAATGATCACATCTACTGACAAAAACATACAATCTACAAATAACAAATATTCACATCAAATAATGATTGCTCACATCATCAAATAATGAATATTCACATCAAATAATGAAAAGCCAACCATCAAATAAAAAAACCTCCACTGACCTGAATTAACAGCCACATCTAGTATGTTAAAGTGTGGGTCTACTGCTCGCCACTAGATGTCATGATTTCATGATTTGACATGGACATTCATTATTTGATGGCTTCAAGAATATTTGTTGTGTGATGTGGTCATTTGTTATTTGACCTGCTGTGTACCTGTCAATCAAAGGCTCCGCCTCACCTAGTCCAATCCACCAAATCAACAATTGATTGTCTGGAGTGAGTCTGGACAGTCTGTGTGCAAGGTTTAAGTTCCAAAATTGGCCAGGTTTTGGTAACTTACAAGATATGAGTTACCATGAGTTACCATGAATTCATTAATAATTCATCAAACACACTAATTTCTCTGCGTGGCACAGGCTGTGGGGAAATAGGCTGCTCTACCACCGGGGGTCCTTGAGGGGGTTCCAGGGGGTCCCCAGCAAATTGATGAATTGTTAAACTTCACCATTATTTCATTTACAAGAAATTAACACAATTAGAGAATGTAGAAGAATGACTGTTTAGATCATAGTTTCACTGTTATCTCTCCACCTACAACACAGATAGTCATGGAATTCTCGACAAAATCATATCCAACAATAAAAATATTCTCAGGTTTGGGTCCAAGAGACAAAATCTCATCAAATGGGGGTCCGTGGCCCTAATGTGGACTAAGGTAGGGGTCCTTGATATGAAAAAGGTTGAGAATCACTGCTCTAGGTGGAGGCAAAGCCTCTGATTGATTGGTGCACAGCGCAACATCAAATAAAAAATGAACACACCAAACAAAGATACTCTTGCAGCCATCAAATAATGAATGTCCATGTCAAATAATGAAATCACAACATCTAGTGGTGAACAGTAGTCATACACCGTAACATACAAATTAGATGTGGTTGTTAATCCATGTGTATGGACGATTTTTTATTTGACTTGACTTTTGTTATTTGATGTTTGGGTTTTCATTATTTGACATTACAGGCATTTTATTAATGTTCATTTTACTGGGTTTTATCATTTTACTTTCATGTTCCTATAGACTGTCACACTACTCACACTTAATGTCCTGTGCATTTTTTTTGCCCTTTTTTCATTTATCTGTTTTAATTCTGTTTGTTTGGTTGTCTCTTGCCTTGTTTTTATTTATTTGTTTGTTTGTTTGTTTTTTAACCTGCCTCTTGTTTTATTTCCTGTTGTAAAGCACTTTGTAACTCTTGTTTTGAAAAGTGCTATATAAATAAAGTGTTACTTACACTTATTAATATCTATTATTTGATGGTTGGCTTTTCAATATTTGTTGTGAATATTCATTATTTGATGGTTGACTTTTTATTATTTTAGGTGTGCATTTGTTACTTGTGGTTGGGTTTTCATTATTTGATGGGAATATTCAGTATTTGATGATGTGAGCATTCATTATTTGTTGTGGTCATTTGTTAATTGTAGATTGTAAGTTTTTATCATTAAATGTGGTCATTTATTGTTGGATTGCGGCACAGAAAATGTTCCAATGTCCAAAGGCCTTCGTAAGAGGCAAAATAATAGCACACAAATAAAAAGAAAAAGGAGCAGAACTCAAAGTTGGAATCTCGACTCACAGAGAAAGAGAAAGAATTGGCAGGAAACCACCAAAGTTTATTAAGACAGATGTGTGAGCTGAAATTCCAACTCAATGAAATGTATAATAAGAAATATTATATAAGAATATGCACTGTTTCGACTTAGGGGTACTTACTACTATAGTGGGGCTAGGAGATTATTAGCAGGACAACTAAAACAAAAGCATTAAAGTTACATTATACCAGCCATAATGAATAAAAAAAGGGGAAATAGTGACAGGTGCTGAGGATATTAGCAAGGTATTTCATAGCTTTTATTCAAATCTGTATAAATCAGAATTAGTCCTAGATCGAGACAGGCTCGAGGCATTTTTTTTATATTCAGCTCCCTGAACTGTCAAATGACCAGATAGAAGACCTTGATGATCCCAGGAGGTGAGGCTGGCTATATCCGCGATGCAACTAGGGAAGTTACCAGATATAGGTGGCTTCCCGAGTGAGTATTACAAGGAATATGTGGATATAATAGCACGTTTATTAACAGCTGTCTACACGGAAGCCTTATCATTAGGGAAACTACCAGATACATTTAACAAGGTTATGATCTCACTGATATCCAAGAGGGATAAAGACCCCTTGGACCCTGGTAGCTTTTGACCTGTCTTACTGATTGATGTTTTATTTTCATTTAATTTATTTATTTATGTTTAAACAGGGACAGCGCAACTTAATTGACCTGAGGTTAAATGTGCCAACTGGCTCATTTCCAGCTGTAGTCCCTGTAGCCAGATGTTATTAACCAGAAACTGTGCTTCATGTTGATCGTAAGGTGCTCACAAAAGTGCTTGCTCTCAGAATGGAGAGTTCTACCACACATACCGTATTTCCTCTAATATTGGCCCGGGCCTTTATTTACCTCAACTGCAGAGGGTACCAGGCCTTTATTGGAAGCAGGCTTATGTTAGAGACAGGCCTTTATTTCTAATTCCCTCTGTTCGATAAGTATATTTGCTTATATTTTAGTACGAAGCCTCCTTGTTTTCTGATCTGCTTCTGTTGGGGTTCGTTAGGTAGACGTTTTTTTGTTACTGCAATGCATTACTGATAATTACGGTAATCGACAACGGCAAGCTTGAGCGTGCAGTCTTTAATCAAGTCTCTGAATTCGTTTCTGAGAACAACCTGTATGATCCTAACCAGTCTGGCTTCAAACGCGGACACTCTACCGAGACTGCGCTCTTGTCTGTAGTGGAAACACTGCGATCAGCTAGAGCTGCCGGTCAGTCCTCTGTTCTAATGTTACTTGACCTATCGGCTGCCTTTGACACGGTTAACCACCAAATCCTCCTCTCCACACTCGCTGAGCTTGGCTTCTCAGGATCTGCTCTCTGCTGGTTTGAGTCCTACCTCTCAGGGAGATCCTTTAGAGTGTCTTGGAGAAGGGAAGTGTCTAAATCCCACTGGTCAGTGCTTGGACCCCTTCTCTTTTCAATATACACCACCTCACTGGGTGCAGTTATCCGCTCACATTGCTTCTCATACCATTCATATGCTGACGATACCCAGCTCCTCCTAACGTTCCCGCCAGACGACCCCACAGTCTCGGCACGGATATGCCTCGCCGATATCTCAGCTTGGATGAAGGAACGCCACCTTCAGCTTAACTTGTCAAAGACTGAGCTCCTTGTCATCCCAGCCAGTCCCTCTGTACAACAACAGATCAGTATCCAGCTCGAATCAGTTCAGCTCATGCCCACAAAGTCTGCCAGAAACCTGGGTGTCATGATTGATAACCAACTAACCTTCAAGGAGCATGTGGCTTCTTTTGCTCGGTCATGCCGATTTGCTCTGTACAATATCAGGAAGATCAGACCCTACCTGTCTGAGCATGCAGCACAACTCCTGGTACAGGCGCTTGTAATATCACGCCTTGACTACTGCAACTCCTTACTGGCAGGGCTCCCGGCATGTACGCTCCAACCTCTGCAGATGATCCAGAACGTGGCGGCGCGTCTGGTCTTCAACCAGACCAAAAGAGCACGTTACTCCGCTATTCATATCCCTCCACTGGCTCCCAGTTGCTGCCCGCATCAAGTTCAAGTCCTTGATGCTCACCTACAAAGCAGCAACCAAAATGGCTCCGACCTACCTGAACTCCCTCATTCAGGTCTATGCTCCCTCCCGCTCACTACGCTCTGCCAAGGTGCTGCCACCACAACAAGGCCCTAAGTCACTAGCCAGACTCTTCTCTTCTGTGGTTCCCCGGTGGTGGAACGACTTACCAAACTCCATTCGATCCGCAGAGTCCCTCTCAATCTTTAAGAAAAGGCTAAAGACCCAGCTCTTTAGCGAATACCTTCTCACCTAATGGACCATGTAACCAAACCAACCTAAAAAATAAATAAAAAGATTTATTTGCCTCTATGCACTCTATGCATTGCCTCATAGCACTGCCTTGTAGCACTGCCTCGTAGCACCTATGTCCTGTTGGACCAGAACTTTATGGCACTTACTCTCGTTGTTCTCTCCTGACTAGAACCTTGCTTGTGTTGTATGAATATCTCATGTGTAAGTCGCTTTGGATAAAAACATCTGCCAAATGGGAAATTGTAAATTGGCAAGCTCCAGAGACTTCTGCTGGCCGAGCCATCTTGTGGCATACTGCCATCTTGTGGCACCTGTACGTTACTACAAACTACAGTTACATTATATAACAGGCACCAGGAGTTTACTGTTATCCACCGTTGTTTTTTCCTTTGTTTTTCTCCCCGGCCTGTATTTGGGGCCGGCCTTTATTTGTTCATGTCGACCACGGCCACAACTATTAGAGGAAATACGGTAATCAAGTTGGGTTGCTATTTACTGTTTTTCTTGAACCCTTGGCAGTAAAAATACAAACAGAGAAAGGTATAAGAGGAGTGCTGGGTGAGGGAAGACAGCATAAGATGTTTTTATATGTGGACGATATATTATTATTGGATACGGAATACAGATACGTCCAGATCTATGCCCATAGTGCTGAGAATAACTGACATTAAACGGGGGCAACGCCTGTGTCTATACTGTCCTGCCTCAGTAGCAAAGCCATTCCACTTTAAATGGATGCTTTCAGGAATCAAATAATTGGGAATAGAAATATCTGCATATTTGCAAAATGTGACGCAAATAAATCTGAAACCATTGCTTCAGAAAATAAAGACCAAGCTAGACAAATGGAAAATGATCAACACAATTAAGATGGTAGTAGCACCACAGTTTATTTATATTTCTATGATGGTGCCGTTGATCATTCCTGAAGAGATATTGTAACAGTGCAATACTATGGTAAAGGAATACCTGTGGAATGGGGAAAAAAACAAGGATTAATCTCAAAAAGTTGTATGCTTTGAGGGAGTAACTCCCAAATGTAGAACTCTATAGCATATCATTTGAACTGGCAAAGCTAACTAGACACTGGGCAGGGGATGATAATAATGAAGGGTGGATGAAAATAGAAAGATTACTCACTACCCCATTCAAACCTATAGCCGTCCTCTCACAGATTGTCTGGGCCAAAATACACAAAATGTTAGGAATATCTCAACACAAACAAATGTATGCATCCCATGTGGATGTTTTTATGTAGGACGGACAGAGGAGATTAAAAGACAGACTGGCAGAACATAAAAATGCCATAAGAGTCACCAATGAAAACTACCCCATGGCCATACACTATAGGGATGAGAAACATGGCAATTCAGACGCTTTAAAAGCAAGTGTGTTGGAAGTCCCAAATACCAAAGAGGGGGAGACAGACTTAAACAACTGGCTCAGAGAAAGACATTTTGGATTGGAAGTTGAAGGCCAATATACGTTGGCCCTCATTTATCAATCTAACGTAGAAACCAGCGCAGATCCGAGCGCTGATTCATGAAACGTTCGTATCTCGCCTATGACAGCGTAAGAATGATCGGGCGTTGATAAATGTGGTGGCTGAAAACAATCGTCATTTAAATATCACGCCCCTAAATATTCTCGGTTTAGAGGCCTCGCCCCCAGAGTTTACGACATGGAGATGCGTAATACGTCCAAGAAGAGAAACTTCTCCGACCACGAAATAGAAACTCTAACGTCGCAAGTCCAATTGAACCAATTAGTTCTATTTGGCAGCCTGAAAAGTGGCATCAAAGGAAGTCGGAAAAATGCAGTATGGAAAGAAATCAATGCTGCGATCAACAGTGTTGCTGTCGACAATCGAACTCCAGCTGAGGTTTGAATATTTAATTTATACATCCGTGATATGTATAGCCTATATATATAATAGTAGCCTAATATAATAGCTTGTATCGCAATTCTTTACATTTAGGTGAAGAAAAAATGGTCAGACCTCAAACAAGTAGGCTATCTCAAAATGAAAGAGAAATTAATCTTACACCTGTTAACCTGTTAATCTTAAAACTGTTAACCCCGTTAATTGCAAACAATTTGAAAATACCAATTTATGTTAGGGATAGGCTATATGACACATAGTCGATGTAGGCCTTTACAAAATAGAATATTTTGCCATAGGCTACATATTTTTAAGTTATGAATATGTGGCTGCATATGCTTAGATGCCAGTCAGAATATATGGTCTAATAACAATTCTCCGACTCAGCCAGATTTACTATGCTGCACCGCAAGTCCACGCTGACTGGAAAACTTGCGTACACGAGTTGAGACTTGACGTGAGATTTGATCGTAGCCTCCGCTCACGTCCAAATTGATAAATGCCGAGCTTTGCGTGGAAATGACCGTACGCCCAGTTTTCTGTCGTATGTTCGTTTCGTAAATGAGGGCCAGTATATCCAGGTCTAAATGAGGATCTCGATTATACTCCTTTTCTGTAGAAGTTATGATGTTTTGGTTGTGAATTTCGGATAGTTATGTTACATACTTGTTTGTTTTTCCATTTTTTTCTATTTTTCTATGAATATGGGGGAATACCGGTGCCTAATATTTTGCTTTTTGTATTAATATACATATATATATATATATATTTTATTACTTTTTGTGTGGAAAGAGTGCTTTGGACACATTTTTTCTGCTGAAAAATGTATGCATCAATTTGGAATGACCTCTCAGTCCGAATTCAGAAAAAGTAATTTTTGTTGCAAAGTTTAAGATCAAAAAGGGTTACAGGTTATAAATAATCTGTATGAGGAACATGTTTTTCATATTGACCTTTCAAATACTGAAAGATCAATATGATTTAACTGACAGAGGGGACTTCCGGAAATCCTTAAGGCTGCAGTTGGTCCAATAGTAAGAAAAGGGGAGGGGGAGGAAAATATCATACAGTAATCTTTCTAGAATGCTTCATACAGCTTCTACATTTTCTAAGAAGTTTTTAACAGATGAAGGGGGTTGCTGTAAGAATCTAAGATTGATATGGCAAAAGGATCTTAGCATTGAGATAGGTGCAAAAGCATGGAGAGATATCATTGCAGAGAGATATCATTGCTAACACAGGATGGGCCACGAGAGATGTTAAAGGCAAGTTCACCCATTACAAGATTATACTTAGATACTACTGGAGTATAGTTCAGTGGTAACACTTTACAATAAGGGTACATTAAATAAGGGTTAGTTAATGCTTAATAACATAACTTATTAACAGTTAACTAATGTGTCTGGTAATCATTTACTAATGGTGTTCATGTTAACTAAGATATTAATTTATACATTATTTTATAGTCATCTTTATATACTATGAAATAATGTATAAATTAATACCTTAGTTAACATGAACACCATTAGTAAATTACACATTCGTTAACTGATAATTAAGGGTTGGTTAATGCTTATTAAGCATTAACTAACCCTTATTATGCATTAACTAACCATTAACTTAGTGTACCCTTATTGTAAAGTGTTACCAATTCAGTTTTGTAAAATGGGATTGTTGCAGGATGACACCTCCTGGAAGTGTAAACAGGACAAGGGTACACTTTTACACACCATGTGGGAATGCCCTTAAAGGGTAACTTCGGTATTTTTCAACCTGGACCCTATTTTCCCAACTGCGGGTGTCTAAGAAACTAATGGGGACAACAATTTTTGAAATTGGTCCAGTATTGAGCGAGATCGCTTCAGCCGGCAGCCGTGAAACGGGCTGCAATGTAATCCGACGGGGCAAATGCGCACCGTCAATGTACGTCCACTAAAAGTGCTTGTTTTTGCCACTGACTGGCTCAGATTGTTATTATAAGTGTCTGACACAATATGGAAAGGACCCTATACAGAAATGAAACGTACTTCCTTACCTTTAGCTTGATCCCGTCTGTGTGTAACCAAGTCTCGCCCAAGTCCCGCGAGAGCTTAGTTGTTGCAGGAAGTCACCTGTGGAAACGTGAGTGAGAGTTGGAGAGAGGAGTGCCACCGGGAGGAGTTTGTTGTGTTGGAGTACAGAGATCGTAGCTTAGCGTTATCTAAAAGATCTAAATAAAAAAACAAAAACAAAACAATGGTTCGTGTTTGCGCATTTCCGAATTGTGCCAACAAAATGTCGCGCAACACTTCGCGCAGCTTTCACAGACTGCCTTTGTTGGATAGTGACCCGCTGAAGTTGTGGCTAGTTGTGCTACAAATGGATGCCAACACTCCTGTCCATACGCTGCGCCTTGCAGACCATCGGGTCTGCAGTGACCATTTTGACCGGGATGACTACAGCCAGCCAAAGAGGAGACGAAATCCTATCCCAAAGCACTTTTTCCTAAAGAAAAATGCTGTCCCGAGAGTGGAGAGACCTGCTGCAGACAGAGTGGAGGTAATGTTATTAGCTAAAGTTATTGCGTTGTCCTGGCATCAGTACACACGGCAAAAACAATCACGAAACTAGAAAGGCACTCGGAGAGCGCAGACCTCCGCCAAGGTTCATGCTATTATTGTTTGTTCGTGAGTCGGATCCAGATCCGCTCCAAAATTTAATGGGTTCTTCCTTGGCCCATGCTACACCCTTCCACCAAGTTTCATGAAAATCGGGCCAGTATTTTTTCCGTAATCCTGCTGACAGACAAACAAACAAACGGCACCGAAAACATAACCTCCTTGGCGGAGCTAGCCAGTAGTATGTGTAAAATAGCCTATCAACTGAGTCATGATTGATTATAAAATATGTATATAGATTCATTTCCCCTTTTCAGCAGTTGACATTCATAATAATACAATAAGTGATATCAACAAGCTGAAATTATCTGTGTAATATTGTTGCCAAAGTGTGTGTGCGTGGTGTAAAAATGTCATATTTATGCTTATCTATTATACGACCTATAAGACTACTTTTATGCCTACATTTGTATATCCTATGCATTAGCAGATAGGCTATCATAGAGATACTTACTGGCAATGAATGATGATGGTAGCTCTTCAATGAGTAGGAGCTCTTCATCCGTATACTCTGGCTCAAATAAATACGGGCCGCCATCGAATTCAAAGGCCTCTTCCACGTTGTCGAAATCAGGTAAATATTCAGCCATGACTTAGAAAATCTTTTAGATAACACTGAGCTACGATCTCTGTACTCCAACACAACAAACTCCTCCCGGTGGCACTCCTCTCTCCAACTCTCACTCACGTTTCCACAGGTGACTTCCTGCAACAACTAAGCTCTCGCGGGACTTGGGCGAGACTTGGTTACACACAGACGGGATCAAGCTAAAGGTAAGGAAGTACGTTTCATTTCTGTATAGGGTCCTTTCCATATTGTGTCAGACACTTATAATAACAATCTGAGCCAGTCAGTGGCAAAAACAAGCACTTTTAGTGGACGTACATTGACGGTGCGCATTTGCCCCGTCGGATTACATTGCAGTCTGTTTCGCGGCTGCCGGCTGAAGCGATCTCGCTCAATACTGGACCAATTTCAAAAATTGTTGTTCCCATTAGTTTCTTAGACACCCGCAGTTGGGAAAATAGGGTCCAGGTTGAAAAATACCGAAGTTACCCTTTAAGTTCTCTCTTTTTAGGAAGGAGTACTTGTAAAAAAATATAGGAATGGATAGGTCAGTCCATTCCAGTATCTCCACAGCTTTGTTTATTGGGGGTTAAACAGTTTTACCTCCAGGAATTACTAAAGCAGAGTTTGGTATGGCTATGGCAGGCTGTGTCGCAGCTGCCAGGATCGTCCACCGTAAGGTAGAATACACAAACATCAGTAGTATTCAGACTGGCTCATGCTTATGACCGATGCTGCTTTTATTGAGTATACTATAGCAAAATGATAACGCATAACCAGGTATGGTGTCATTTTCTTCTATATATTAAAGAGTAACTAAACCCCACCCAAATCTGTGGTGAAGCCTGACACCTAATGGTGAAAAGTAGGGTACTGAACTAGCCATCTACCAGGCTTCACCACAGATTTAGGTGGGGTTTAGTTACTCTTTAAAGGTATCAATGTGTAATGGCTTATAGGAGATAAAACTGGGGTGTCTACACACAAAGCAAGTCTCATTTGAGTTAGCAGTAACCATTGGTTACAATGGGTAGGTTGAGCCTTAAATTTAGAACCAACCTTAAATTTAGAAGTACAAATGCTTGTCCCGCCCTATTTTTGCATTCATGCAACTATATCATCCATCCAAAATCAGAGTGACGGGTTGCTTGGGGTCCGGACATCCCAGGAGGTCTTGCTGTCCTGACTGTATGTGATTCTTTTAATTATTTATTATTAATTAATTATTATATTTAATTTACCAAATTTTATTGAAATTGTATTTATGATTTGATTGTGGGTTCTAAATAATTGTTGTTTGTTTTTTTCATGTTTGGGCTTATTTGATACTCGTAAGCAAAACTTGACTGACAAAAAAATATAACCCTATCAGGCTAAATACTTTTGGGTACTGTGAAACTGTATGACCTTTGGATCTATTTACTATTAATCCGATGTCACTGAAAATTACTCATAAATGAATACTGACAGTTCTGACAGCTCATAGTTAACTGTCATTCTTATAGAAGATTATCTTTCTCTCTTAGACAGTGACTGATAAGGTCTGACCACCATGTTCATTCTCAGTTTAGTATTAGTATTAGTATGAGGTTAAGTCATGAAATGTGGAAGAAAACAACTCATGGGCTGGCAAGGGACCAGAGTGATCTCTCCAATGGATCTTGTATAATTATTACACTTCCATGTCTGTTGTATTGTTGTATTGTATTGTAAATTTTACAGAGGGTGAAAATACTCCCCCAATTTGACCACTCATCTACATTTATATGTTCAAATATTTTACCTTTAACCCTGTCATTTTTGTACAAGGTGATCTCTCCCTCAGCCTGCGGCTGGTAAGGTCTGATTGCCACAAAGTGTCTTCCTGGAACTGCGCTGTACAACTTCCTCTTCTGGCCCCCCTGATGACCCGCCTCCATGTTTCCATGACGATGACCTGCCTCCACATTGCCGTGGCTACGGAGCCCAGGGTCCACCACCTCACGGTTCCGGTGATGACTGGTGTCCAGAGCGGACTCATGACCTCCACGATGGGGGCTAGAAAAGTCAAACAAAAGAAAAGTGAGACCGTGACAGACCGGAACAGGGTTAGACCAATATATGGGGCCGATACTGTCCTTTTATTGAAAATGGGATGTTGCCCAGTTGGATATGATGGATATGAAGCAGTTTGATTGATTACATATTTATTGTAGAATTGATCAGTACTACAGTGCTATGGGAGGATTCTAATGAGACGTTTTGATTAGATTCAAAGTATTGTCATTATTAATATTTGTCACAGTGGTAGTAGTAGTAGTTTTAGTATCAGTAGCAGTACAATTTACAATTTCCCATTTGGCAGACGTTGCTTTTATCCAAAGCAACGTACATATGAGATTTTAATACAACACAAGCAAGGATCTAGTCAGGAGAGAACAACGAGAGTAAGTGCCATAAAGCTAAGCAGTAGTAGCAGTACTAGTAGACATAGCAGCAGTAGGAGCAGCAGCAGTATTGATAGTAGTAGAAATAGTCATCATAGTAGTTCTAGTAGCAGTCATAGTAGTAGAGTAGTAGTAGTATCATCCAGGGTTTCAATGGAGAGTTTTAGTGTCCCATAGACTACGTGCTGTTTCAGAGGCTTGTCCACCCTGGGGGAAGGTCTCCAGAAAAATCATGGGGTCTCCAGATAAATGCTGAGTACTACGGCTACTATTTTATACTATTTTACTTCTTCCATGTTCTACACAAACTCATAATTAAAACCAGGACTCTTTCTCTTGCATGGTGAAATAACTGCAGTTAATGTAAATGCTCATGATTCTACACTTGCTATTTGGCTGCAGTGGAATTTTTTATAATGTTTTCATGGGAATGAGCATTGGTTTGATGCATGATTTTTCATTTCATTTATGCTTTAATTGCTTGAGTAGTTTCATTGAGATCCAGATTTAATTTTCAATAGAGACCTGAGAACAAAAAACATTCCTAAAAATGACAAAGAAAATAAGACAGTACACGTGAGGTACGGTTAGCCTTATAGATTATATAATGCAATGCATTTCCCCTCTTATTTGAGAATATCAGACAGCTTTTTTTGATATAATTCACAATGGTGAGTGTTAAATATGTACAGTATATCTCCTGTAATAAAACACAAGGCACTGTGGTAAACCAATGGATCTAATGTCTTCAACGTAGAAGGTGCAACGTGTACAAATTGTCTCGGTGAACAAATACAGACATGACTGTAGATTGTACAGTGTTTTCTATTATCAAAAGAGAACATTCACCACAAAGCTCAGGAAGCAGATGTGTTACAATGGAAAAGATGTCATTTGGTGGAATATTGTTTCTTTTGCTGGACAGGTAACAGGTAATATACATCATTTAACCTAAAACCTGATTAAACACCTAACTCTCTCCTTGACCCTATTCTTAACATCACTGGAAAGCTTAAATAGTTTTCTTCAATAATATGGAATAAGCTCTCTGAAAACAGGTTTCAATCTTAAGTAATCTGCTCTGTGGTGAGTAGCCTACGTGTGTGTGTGTGTGTGTGTGTGTGTGTGTGTGTGTGTGTGTGTGTGTGTGTGTGTGTGTACCTGCTGAGGAACATCTGGCACTGGAAGGGGAAGGTTATACCTCCTTCTCAACACGTACACACACGCACACACACACACACACACACAAAGTGGGCCATGGTAGCAGTTTGTGCCCTGTGTGGTTGCTGGCTGCCTCATTAAAACTCTGCTGAGACTTTGTCAAAGTCACAGCCAAAGGCAGACAGTAGACCTACTGTAACACTGCTATACAGTCACATACAGTATGCAGTATGCAGTCCTTTTACAATCAAGGTTGCCCCTTCCATCTGCCACCATTACAAAATCAGAATCTCTTTTTGCGGTTAGTTAATGCTTAATAAGGGTTAGTTAATGCTTAATAAGGGTTAACTAACCCTTAATTAATGTGTAATTTACTAATGGTGTTCATGTTAACTAAGGTATTAATTTATATATTATTTAATAGTTTATAAAGATGACTATTAAATAATGTATAAATTAATACCTTAGTTAACATGAACACCATTAGTAAATGATTACCAGACACATTAGTTAACTGTTAATTAAGGGTTAGTTAATGCTTACTAAGCATTAATTAACCCTTAACTTAGTGACCCGTATTGCTTTATTGTATGATACAGACAGATGCATATAATTATTTATCCCTGAGGTAAATTCAGTTGTCACAGATGCACACAATAAACTGATGCATAAAATAAACAACATCAACAACATAACAAAATTCTACAAATATTAGTAATAGCTAACTAACACATCAAATGTACAGAGCAATGAACATAGCATCACAGTGCATCCTGTACATCAGGGGTACCCAACCAGTCGATTGTGATCTACTGGTCGATCGCGGTGTGCTTGCACGTCGATTGCAAAATTATTATTGGATAATTAATGTACCTATTATCACTGACAATCCTCCTCTCACAGTGTCTGCACTTGATTTGACATTCAGTCTGACCAGTCCCTGCACACTTGTTGTCTCGTAACGTACCTACAGGTAGGCTACGTTACGTAAAGATGTAATCTCAAACGAATGTTGACATTTGCGAAAGAATGCATGGGCACTGAGCAGTTGCAGTATCACCATTTGTGTTGGTTGTTTGGTAAAGTATTGCAAAACAAATAATGGCTACCGGAACAGATAAAAAACAAAAGACTTCATTTTCATTTTTGTATGGGAGGAGGATTATTTCTTTGTTATGTCAAACTCAATGTGTGTGTGCCTCATATGCAAAGCTAGCATCGCCCTCCCAAAGAAGGGCAACCTAGAGCGGCATTTCAAAAACATGCACAAAACCCACAAGAGGGATTTCCCAGCCAAGGGTGAGCTGCGAAAAAGGAAGGTCCAAGGACTTAAATCTCAACTAGCAGCAAAGCAGTCTTTTTTCATGAGGCCCAACAACAGAGGAAAAGCAGCGACCATAGCCTCATATTGTGTGAGTCACGTTACATAAACATAAAAAGCTGTTCAAAGACGGAGATATGGTGAAGGAGGGATTTCTGGGGGCTGCAGAGATTTTAAGAAAAAAACTGAAAACGTGGCTGCTGTCAAGGACATTCAGTTATCCAGAAACACAGTGACACAGCAATGTGAGGGAATAGTATGGGCAGAAATATGTGTCACTAGAAACTGAAATTTAATTATTTATATTTGAATTTGAATTGCTCAACTTGAATAATTGCATTAAAAAACTGAATTTGAATCACATAATTTGAATTTGTATTGTTTAACTTGAATAATTGCATTGAAAAACTGAATCTGAATAGCATAATTTGAAATTGAATTTATTAGTTTGAAACTGAATTCCAATAAACTTGAAACTGAATGTAATATTATGAAATTGAATTTATTTGCTCTGAAACTGTATTCAGTTCTCACAATTCAAATTCAGTTCTCATAATTCAAATTCAGTTCTTGCAATTCAATTTCAGTTTACTGAGACACACATCCTGGTCGTTGAGGAAGAGCAATCGAGTGCAGATTCACAGAACTCCTTTTCATGTTTTTGGCCCGAAAATTCCATATCCCTTCAGTTCTCTGGACATGATACTCCGAGCTGAACACCATCAGTCCCAGCCTCATCCATGATCGAAAGAAACGTTCTTCAACGTGTATCAAGTCCATGGATCAATGGGTGTGAAGGAAATGGTCAAAAACATACAGTAGGTGCTGATTAGCCAAAAAGGAGTTCTGTGAATCTGCACTCGAGTGGGATCACTTTTTCTCCTGGACACAACTGTAGTGGAGAATGAAATTCTTATCCTTCAGAATGACGTTCAGATAAAATCCAGGGCAGCCACTGACACAAAGGGTGAATTCTGGGGCCTACTGTTAGAGGGGGCATTCTAAAAGGCTTAATGTGAAAACAAAGTATCCCAACATAAGGAGATGTGCCTTTTGCCTGTCAGCCCTTTTTGGTCTCTATTATTTTCATGTGGGAGAAGGCAGATTCACATAGGTAGCTATGTGAATCTGCCTTCTCCCACATGAAAATAATAGAGACCAAGTTCAGATCCACCATGACAGATGACCAACTATCAGTCTGCCTGAGCCTTGCAACCAGCTCCTACACCCCTGATTATGAGAAACTAGCAGCCTCCTCCCAATGCCAAAGATCCCATTAAGATAGGAAATTAATTAATCTCCCTCTTTTCTGAAATGGAAAACGTGTGTCCACTGTATAACAGTAGCTTTTATGTAACTCAGCATGGGACCGGGACTGGGATTTGTGACTGGTAGATCTCGTGAGGTTGAAAAATGCAAAAGTAGATCTCATGTTGAGAGGACCTTTGTCGCAATGAAGGCAAAAATGCCCAAAAAATAATTTACAAATATGTTACTAACACATGTGAGTTTGGAGCAAATTGTAGAATTTTAAGTTTCACTTTCATGACTCTGACTTTGATAGAGCTTAGACTACCCTCTAGTGGCAAAAGGCGGTATAACCGGTACGATTGGGGTTATGGAGGAAAGCAACAATGGTGTAAAAATGGCACCACCGTAACAACTCTAGTCCCAGGAGGGCTGGTTGAGGAGGGTGATGGCTCTTGGGAAGAAAATGTTGAGGTATCGGGAGGTCTTGGTCTTAATGGACCAGTAGTAAGGTTTTGGACCAGCTGGTTGCCTGGGTGTCCTTCCTATTCTCTTTGTCACTCCTGCATCAAATTCATGGAGGACAGCTGACAGCCAGTGCAGAACTGAGCCATTCAGCCATAAGTCAGTTCTCATCTCCACAGTGTTGAGTATGGAGGTGAGAATTTGCGGTATACCATGATAACCAGGGTGGTATCATCTGCAAACTTTAGCAGTTTGACAGACAAATGGCAGGAAGAACAGTCAATATTATACAGGGAATTGAGGACCACAGAAAGCATATAGTCAGTTATCCAGACCTGTGATCACAGAGGAAGACCCAGGCACACTAACTGCCTTGTATGGAGCTGGACTGTCAATTGGTAATCCTAATGTCACCACGGTTTATGAAGTATTTTGGCTATTCATTTGTAACTTAGAGGTTTCTGAATAGCTAGGTTCTATATAGTTTCACACATTCACTTGGTCCTAGAACAAACAAGGTGAGAGACGTGGCTGAAATACATGGATTTGAATTTTGAAATTTAAGAACACAAAAAGTTAAAGGTACAAAAGTGTATACATAACAGCCTAGGGACTACAAGTTAAATCATGTATTAAGTGTTTATTAAGTCTGCTGCAAGAAGCCACACAGTGCATTTGACACAGCCAACAGTGATGCAGTGTTTTGTGCTGCATTGCAAGTTATCAAATTATTTGTGTCTTGAACCAGTTGGGTGCAAGCTAATCTTACAATCAACTCACCTAGCTTGTAAGGGTTAGGGTTAGTGCTAGGACAGTCAGTCACCATGGCTAGGTCAACCCATTCTCATTCCCAACCTGTCCTCAGACCAAGTGGGTTTTATTAAAGGAAGATAAAGGAAGACCAATATGGGACCGATGGCTTCAGTTATGTGCAATAGCATTATGTCCTCTCCGTTTCCGCTCAATAGATGCATGAAACAGGGTTCCCACTTTCTCCTCTTGTTTTTGCTATTGTGCTAGAGCCATTAGCCATAGCGCTGTGCAATAACCCCAACATCAGAGGTATTAAAGCAGGACAACGAGAACGTAAGTTACTTTTATACGCTGATGATATATTACTGGTCAGAGAGTAACCCAGAAGCAACTATTCCTGCAATGTGTTATCTAATTGATCATTTCTCTCAGATATCTGGCTATAAAATAAATTGGGCCAAATCGGAAGCAATGCCTTCGTCAATAAGATACCCCATGGCAATTAAATTTAAATGGGTTTCTTCAGACATGGTATATCATCAAGCTCCTGCCAGGTACTAAAAAACATGATGCAGATTAACCTTCAATCTATTATTCACAATATCCAGGGCCTTCTACAAAATTGGAGCATATTACTGCCATCCATATTGAGTAGAATTAGTTTAGTAAAAATGATTATAGCCCCTAGAATTAATTATGTGACCTATATGCTGCCACTTAGATTCCCACCACCACTCATAAAAGAGTACAACAAATATGTGGAATCTTTTGTCTGGCAGGGGAAGAACCCCCTCTTTAACTGTACAAAGCTTTACTCAGCTAAGGATAGTGGGGGACTTTCCCTTCCTAGAATAGATTGGTATCACTGGTCCTCACTCTTGCAGCTATCAAAAAGTAATATGCCACCCGACAATGCCACCATGACTCAAAATTGAAATCATTTATTCTAACAAAGAGAGGGGTGTATATTTATTTTATATTGATTTAAAATAAGTTTACATTAGTTCTATTCTTGTCTTCTGTGGGGCCCTCTGGCTGCCGGGGCCCAAGGCAGTCAACTACCTTTGCCTAATGGTAAAACTACGGAAGCCGAGAACGGCCGTGCTTGCAATTATTTTTTTAATGCCGTTATCTCGAGATCACAAGTTAATTATTTTGTTATCTTGAGATAACAAAGCTTGTTTTCTCAAGATAACGGGTTAATTTATCTCATTATCTCGAGAAAACAAAAGGCAGATTTCTCGAGATAACGAGATAATTTATCACGAGAAAACGACTTTTGTTTTCTCGAGATCACGGGATAATTATGGAGAACTCGAAAATGAGTGTCTGGTTCATTTGATCACACCTGATTTCAGCCTTCAAGATCACTGTCATGACTGTCGGGGAGGATTCATAACTGAACACTAAGTCAAGGCATAAATGTATAGTTTTGTTTGCTGCAGTTACAATTTTCAGCTTAAATCAGTTGCTACAGTTGTCAAGACGCCATCTATGCATGCTGGCATGGCACTCCTGATCTCTGATAAACATTATAAGTAATAAGAGGAAATAACATTTTGTTTTCTTGTGATAACGGGTTGATTATCTCATTATCTCAAGATAACAAAGCTCGTTTTCTCGAGATCATGAGATAATTAACTTGTGATCTCGAGATAACGGCATTAAAAAAAATAATTGCAAGCATGGCCATTCTCGGCTTCCGTATAAACCGCCCCTGACAACTAGGTCGACCAAAACCTCACCAAAACCCAAATTTGGAAAATGGCCTGTCAATATACAAAAAGTAAAGGCTTATGTGATGCACACTGAATGTATGGTCGCATATTTGTGTGTGTGTATTGTTTTTGTATGTAAAAAGAGTAACTCAGAGTAACTCCGTGAAGAAAAACACCCTCCAGGTTATTTAATTTAAGTGCACTAATTTCTGTCGCCACCAGTGGGTGCTGTGTGAGATCTGACTGTGGACTTGATTGTTGGTAGCTGCCTCTGCTTGTCAATGTGTTGAGAGCAGCTACACTGAAAGGAAGCACGATTCCAGTGTCTCACTTCTTGTTCTGTTGCAGGTCAGTATTCGTATGCACCAGCATATAAAATGTAAGGGAATACCATGGTAACATATATTTATATGTGTCAGCGTTTTGGGAGTGTAAAATTGTGCATTTTATACGGTGGGAAGAATGTTAGATCCTCATTAGAAATCGAATGTATAAAAGTAGCGCTAACTTTTACTGTGTTAACGAGGGGGTTAAATAAATCTCGGTAGTTCGTTCTTTAGAAAATAAGACAAGACAAGATATGCTCCTGTACACTTGTGAAAATTGAATGTGTTAATGTATGTTTACAATGCACTTACCAAGTTCTCCATTAGGTTGGTGTTGGAGGACATCCAGTTACTTAGCTTTGTAGGTTTGTTAGCTAGCTTGCTCATTCCCTTTGTAGTCGGTTCAGTAGCCCATGTGTGTGGGTGAGATTTAACATTGAATTGGTTT
Source organism: Centroberyx affinis (assembly GCF_046629955.1). Classification (NCBI taxonomy): domain Eukaryota; kingdom Metazoa; phylum Chordata; class Actinopteri; order Beryciformes; family Berycidae; genus Centroberyx; species Centroberyx affinis. Next base: position 42,944 of record NW_027282057.1, on the reverse strand, counting down.
CATGAACAGTAGCAGTAGTCTAGTTATTCTAATATGAATACTGTGAGTAAATGTAAATGTAAAGTTGATTAGATATGTCTATATACTATATATACAAAGTGGTTTAATACACTATGCATATTGAGATATAAAGTAATGTTATCCAAAATATGTATTGAAATATAAGATGGTTGATTCACTAGACACTGGAAAACTGACATGATGTAATCAGTGTAGGAAGTGTAGTGTGAATTGTGGTTTATTTTGCTATGAAGGCATTTGATAAGTAGCCTATGTATTTTTATTTCAGTTTGTTATTTTATATTGGGTTTGCTGAACTACTTTTTAGACAAAGGAAGAAAACTGACAGACTCTGTACTGAAGTGAATGGAAATTTAATAAATTATTGTGTTGAGAGCAGCTACACTGAAAGGAAGCACAATTCCAGTGTCTCACTTACTGTCCTGTTGCAGGTCATCTTCACTGTTGACACCATCCTGGGAGCGGGAGGTGTTACACTTACAACCAAGACTTCTATTTGGCATAATAAAAAATTTAGAATAGCTAATAAATCCTTCTGCTGGCTCCAATGGGTTAATGCAGGCATCTTGTTCTTGAAGGATCTTTATGAGGATGGTCATATGGTTTCCTTCAACTACTTGAAGCAAATTTACAAACAGACTTTTGGAAATACTTAAAGCTTAGACACTGCCTTGCTTCAACGATTGAACCTAACCCGACAGCACATATCCAAGACCTGTCAGTAATAGTCTCTCATAGAAAAGCTGGTGCATCAATATTCCTGGACTATATTAGGGATGTTAAAGCACCTAATCTAGTTGGATTTAAAATTACGTGGAAGAAGGATATAGGAATTATGGAATGAGGCATACTTCAGCCCGAGAAGCGCAATCACAATTTATCAACTATAAGATCCTAAATTGATGCTACTGAACCCGAAGAGAAATGGCTAGGCTGAAATTATGAGATGACACCTGCTGGAGTTGTACTAAAGAAGTGGGAACAATGATACATATGCTATATGACTGCGAAAGGATTAAGGAACTTTGGGAGAAAATAATATCCTTTGTAAATAAGGTACTTAAAGGTCCCATATTGTGCAAAACGGCATTTCCCTTGCCTCTTTGATGAGTTGGAAGTGCTATCTAAAGATTGCAAAAGTATCAAAACACACGGTTGCCAACTAAATCCACACAATCCATATTAGAAAAGCGAACCTCTAAACGAGCCGTTTGGACCGACAAAGGTTCACTTATTATCATTTTTGTAAGAAATAATAGGCTAACAAAGCATTTTTTTCAAAGCGGTTGAGCGGTTGCCATTGTTTATTTACCAGAGAGTTTTCCCTACCTGTAGCTGCCCGAGCTATGGTCTCACACATTTCACTCTTGAAACAGTTAGCCAATCAGAACAGAGGGTCGTTAATATTAATGAGCCTTAAAGACACAGCGACAAAAACAGCCTGTTCTTAGTAAGACTCAGAGAGATGAACGTGTAAAAAACGTATTGAGAGTGTTTTTGGTTGAACCTCAAGAGATAAAACAAAGTGTGTTCTAAAGTGTGAAATATGGGACCTTTAACCTGTCATTAACTAAAGATCTGCACTATGCATGTTAGGCATATGGCACATGTTAGGCCTGAGAAAAAGAATTATGGTGTCGTTTAGCCATGCTCTCAGGTTGCATTTTTTTGTGTTTTTTTGTTTTTTTAATATTCCATTTTCTTCATCAGGCCCTTAGAGCTCTGTTTTACTACACACGTTTTACTATGACACGTATGCAGTTTGTCAGCTGGGATGCAGCCGCAGTGGGGTCAGCCTTTGTTCAACTGTATATTGATGCGTCATCAGCATAAAGACGGTACTCTAGCCCAAAGCTATGAATGATTGATCCAAGGGGGGAGTATGCAGACATAGAATAAGAGAGTATAAGAGATAATAAGTAGAGAACCCTGAGGAACACCCAAAGTTATTGTTGCAATGTTTGATTTGAATAGACCAAGGGCCACAAATTCCTGTTGGTCTGTGAGATGGGACTTTACGGAAGCGTAATGCATTCACTTGAGAAAAAAAAAATTGCCCTGTTTTTCTGAATTAACGAGATAATTATCTCAGAATTCTGAGAAAAGTTTTCATGGAAAAAAAATAATTCTGCTCTGTTTTTCTGAATTAACGAGATAATTATCTCAGAATTCTGGGAAAAGTTTTCATGGAAAAAAAAAAAATTCTGCTCTGTTTTTCTAAATTAATGAGATATCTCAAAATCCCAAGAGAGGCTCTCATTCCTACTTGAGAGCTCGATTTCACGGAAGCAAACATGTCACGCCTGTTTAGTTTAATCCAGTTTTATTTTGCTTTTGGTTTGAAACATTGAGGGATACTCGTGTCTTTAAGTAATATAGATGGTATTGTTATTAGTTTGTCGACTTTGCGCAGGCACCTCAGGACTTTGCATTTTTTTTTCTCAGAATTCTGAGATAATTATCTCGTTGATTCAGAAAAACAGAGCAGAATCTTTTTTTTTCATGAACATTTTTCTCAGAATTCTGAGATAATTATCTCGTTAATTCAGAAAAACAGGGCAATTTTTTTTTCTCAAGTGAATGCATTACGCTTCCATAGGACTTAAACCGCTGTAGTGTAGCACAAGAAAAGGGTGTCAAATGCTGCAATCATGTTGAGAAGTAAGAGAATACTAGCAAACCCAGCATCAGCCACCATAAGATTATTGATCAATTGCACAAGGTAATATATCCCATATTATCTGCAGATAAGGATTTTTTCTGTGTTATGTAAAGTGGTTACATAAAACATAGACATGTCTTTAAAAGCACTGCTCAGTTTTAGCTCTTAGAGTCATTATGACAAAGGGCAACACTGAATGCTATTTCAACAAGGGGCGTGAAATAATGTTGTCTCAACATTTGCACTGATTACATGGGAACATCTTGTTGCTCAGATAAATTCTCACTTCATTCACCCTCACTGCCCTGTAACATGATGAAAAGGTTAACTGGTGTGTGCTTTACACACATACATGTTTCTGTGCAGTAACAGCACTGTCTTGAATAAGGAGTTAAAGGCCAATATTGACTGATAGTGTTAATACTCTGGTATTTGTCAAGTCGAAATATTAATCACACCATTATTTATATAAAAAACACCTCGCAGAGACTTAGTGTACCATCAAAGCTGAGAAACTGCATCTCTCTCTCTCTTTCCCTCCCTCTCTGTATCGCTCGCTACCTCTTCATATTGAGATCTTTAAAATAGGAGCGGAGCAGAGGTGGGCGGAGAGGTATTTATGTAAAACAAGAACGAGGAAGTAGGTCTCCCACATTCTAGCCAATGGGCTGTGGAGGACCGGGGGTAGAGTCAACAGCGGTCTATTTCTGAGCAAGAGCTGGAGAGTTTTATTAATCATCATAGCAGATAAAGAACACCCGGACAGCCATCTCATCTACAGTAGTTACTTTGCACAGCAGCTTAGCGATGATATATGAATGCAATTTACCTTTATTTAACCAGAGAAGTAAGTTGAGAACAGCATCTCATTTACAATAACATTCTGGACAAGTATCAGTCCTATATTGGCCTCAGGACAGAGCTCAATATACAGTATGACACAAAGGAGCAGTTAGTATAAATACTAACTAAACAATGTCTATTTTAGGTTTAATTTCCCCATAGCAGAGAAACACAATGGTAGCTGTACAGAGATGTTTTCTGAATAGCTGCTTAGTAATACAGCTGTATGATAAGTATTGTGACCCTCAAAGGGGCATTAAGTAATCTATGACTTCTATCCTCTACAGTGGTGGAAGAAGTACTGAGATCTTTTACTTAAGTAAAAGTAGCAATACAACAATGTAAAGATACTCCATTACAAGTAAAAGTCCTGCATTCAAAATCTTACTTAAGTAAAAGTGCTGTAGTATTGGCAGCAAAATGTACTTAGAGTATCAAAGTAAACATACTCATTATGCAAACTGTCCCCATTTAGAGAGTTATATTTTCCATAAATTATTGGAATATTAATACTGATTCATTGACATACATGTACATGTAAGCAGCATTTTAAAGTTGTCAACGTGAAGCCAATCTTAACAATTTAGCTATACTTTTGGGTAGTATAATCTATAACAATGCTATTTTATAGTTATTTTATAAAGATGATCAAATGTTTTAAATATAAAATATTGATCTGAAAAGTAACTAGTAACTATAGCTGTGAAATAAATGTAATGGAGTAAAAAGCACAATATTTCCCTCTAAAATGTAGTGGAGTATAAGTACAAAGTAGCATAAAATGGAAATACTCAAGTAAAGTACAAGTACCTCAAAATTGTACTTAAGTACTTTCCACCACTGATCCTCTATCAGTGACCAGCAGGAATTGCAACAGCAGAAATTATTTCCTCTTACACAAGTCTCTGGCCTTGACTCCTGCTGTCCTCTCAAGCTATAGTGGCCTGTAACTGACACAAATAATTCACTAATAAGTCACATTTTGACACTGTAGAGGAGTAAGCTACCTAATTAAAGCAGAGATCCAACAGAAACAGCAAGTCTTAGGAATTACTTATAATGTTTTGTCATTTGGCTTGACAATGACGCTTTTTAGCCTTCGTGGCTGAAATGTCTTTTGATACTGGTTGCTTGCTTGTAGCACCGTGCTCCATTGTTGAGCAGTTGAAAAAAAGCAAGTGGCTGGGGAATGGGGGGTGAGGGGGATTGGGACTGTCTTGAAACTCCGGTGGGTGGGGAGTTTTTGTTCCAAAACAGAAAGCCAGAAATATCAGCATATGGACAAGTAATCGTTGAGTCATTGGTACTGATCAACAACCCTATCAAGCTCCGCAGATATGTTATGTCCTTTTGTGCTATGGGGCAGTGAAAACCTTACTTATACCACTTTGAGTAATACACCTGCACATACACCTTAATAGAGTACAACAGGTGGTGACATCACCTGGCACAAAGACCACCTAATAGCAGAAGGCCAGTGCAGTACCCTACTTTTCACCATTAGGTGTCAGGCTTCACCACAGATTTGGGTTTGGGGTTTAGTTACTCTTTAACAACTTGTGGTCAGTTGGTTTAGCCTATCTTTTGTTTACCTGCTTATAGCTGACTTCACACTTAGTGTTAAGCAAAACTCTTAAGCCTCATCTTCCTCAGCCTTGCTGCATGAAGATCTGCGGTCACACAAGACAAGGCAGTCAATCTGCAGGGTCCTTAGAGCAGTGGTTCTCAACGTGGGGTCCGAGGACCACCAGGGGTCCTTGTGGGGGTTCCAGGGGGTCCCCAGCAAACTGATGAATTGTTAAACCTCACCATTATTTAATTTACAAGACAAAGACAGACAAAGACAAAATCTCATCAAATGGTGCTCCGTGGCTCTAATGTGGACTAAATTAGGGTCCTTGATATGAAAAAGGTTAAGAATCACTGCCTTAGAGGAAGGCGTAGGAAGGCCACGACACCCTGCCCTTTTGTTTGTGCACCTTTTGTTATACATTCTCTTCCTGGCACTTCTACGTCCACATGTGTATTTTTATTCCTGCTCCACTGTATTCATGCTCCTCTTGGGCCATTGCACCTTATCTAAACGTATTAATTCCTATACTGTAGGTCCCCTTGCACTCAGACCATTATTGAGAGCTGTTGTATCTGTCAGTCAGCAGTTCAGCAAGCTGAGTTCATCTCAGCCTACGCTTCTCTCCTGTTTCCCTCCTGTCCTTTGAAAACCTTCAGTCTAGCCAGGGTTTGTATCCTGCCTCCCTTCACCCCCTACTTGGCTCCCCTTACCCGAGCCAGGTTTCGCATCCATCAGCACAACACAACACACACATGTGCGTGCACACACACAGTTTGCTACTCTGAATCTTTTATTACACTATTTATTATTTATTACACATAACAAAACTGTATCTGTTTGCACTGATTGTTTTTGCAACCACACATATGAAATAATTTGTGCACAGATTTTATTTTGACACATTCACAAACTGTTGTTTACAACTACAAATCTTTAAATGGTGACATACAACTGCAAGTCTCAGATTATTTGTAAAAATCTTTTTTACAAGCTCAAAATCGTTTAGACCCTTAATGAGCCCAAGCCCATATCATTCTTCAAAAGAAAAAAAAAACTTTTGAATTGTCAATGAAATTCATTAAATTTCATTGAGTATTGACTGTACACAGCCACGGTGAATTGCTGCTTACTCGATGTCCAATCTTCATGTAAAAAATATGAAAATATAAATACATGTAAAAATATTTTCCTCTCTTGGTAGATGAAACTTACAAAATTTCAGACTTCTAACTGAAAAACTGAATTTTTTAAAAGGATGAATTCTGCCTTTATGGAAACCATTGTAGTCAATGGCAGAGGATGTTAGAGGGACAGGGGCCCAAATTCATAAAAGGGCATGCTGGCGATTTTTGCAAATAATTAAATAAATATATGCCTGGAATGACTACTTTTGTCTTTTGTCTGTAGGCTGTCATTGATGAAGATCTATGAGCATACCCTACAACAATCCAGTAGAATGAATGGTTATTAAGTTAGAAGCCTACAATCAAAATGATGCAGTTACTGTTTAAGTCCATTAGCGTGTATAACGAAAATGAACAGTATATTTATAGTTTTTTATAGTTTTTTATTTTATAGAAAGGCTCGGTGCCCACACAGTGCTTGCCGCTGCGGCAGGAAACCAGGAGGGAGGGCAGAGGGCATCGCCCGGGAGCACCAATCTCCCGACCTGATATTTTGATTCAATCAATATATCTGTTCGGCAGGGCCAGGGCAGGCTGTGCGCAAACAGGAATTTATTTATTTATTTAAAAAAAAAAAAAACAGAAAAAGGGCACTTCTCTATAGGAGGCCAAAAGGCAGGTGCTCAAGCCCCCTTTGAGGTCTATCTATGCACGTGCCTGGTCAATGGAAAATAGAGCATCTTTAAACATCAGTTATTCGCTTATGGAGCATGCAATCCTTGGTAAAAATACATTACAGACATCTCTATGTTGTCTAGATAAAGTATGCAAATTCTCTGAATTTTATCTTGAAAACAGAATATTTGACACTAGTTTAAAATCTGCCATATGGATGGACAGATCTTATCATACACTCTGCTGGTTGCCTCAGTCATAGTGTGCTGCCTCCTCTCTACAAACCACCACCAGATAGCTCAACAAGATCATGACTTGCTCTTGGTGTCAAAGGTTGTGATTTTGAGTCCTGGGTGATCCTGACTAAATGTGCTTTGTTTGCTGTAACTCTCTTTTTCCTCTTACGCTACGTCCGGCCGGCCCCGTCCATGACTGCTTGCAGTCCTAGTTTAAACTGATTTATGTTTCCATCATTATTGGATCTCAGTTCTGTGAGTGCAGTAGTAGAGAGAGGAGAGAGGTCCAGTCTTGCTCTGAGAAGACTAAAATAGGCACTTAATGAAACAATTTAAAAATTGCACTTCTGCACTGACTCAAGAAAGTACATTAAACACACAACAATTATCCGTTTATTTTTCAATTGAGCAATGGAATGTTTATTGTTATATTTTGTTGTAATTGTCATGCTTTCATAAACATATTTAAGGTTTGTTTATTAATTTGGTAAAAATGGCATCACCGGAAAAATGACTCTTGCCACCGCAAACATCCTGTAGCCGGCTACTTTTCCCATCTGGCTGGCGACTCAAAAATTTGGGGAACCTCCTGTGGACTTTATGCAGCTGCTGCATTGAAGGCCTACTCATGTGTAGTCCCTCTTAATTAGAAAAGGTATCCACAATGGTGGTGAGCAGGCCCTTTTCTGCATCACGACAGTACAGCACGGCAAGGTGATTCATTCAATCACAGTGTCGGAGCCCTGGGGAATGCCTTTCACCCGGCCCCCATTATCAATCAATCATTTTATCTCCTCTTGCCCATTTTCATTTATGCACAATGTTTACATCACTTACTTATTATTCTCAAAACATATATTCCAAATGAAATCTCTACATCTGGCTCGGAGTGTTCATTTAATTTAATTTATGGTAGACCAATGTGGGTTACTGATTAGTAAATATGAATAGATTGATAGTAGTATACTTTTCCTTGTCTGTCAAAAGCACATTCTTTGCAACAAAGGACAATAAACCTGTCCCATTTATTTTGTCTCCTTGTAACGTAATTAAATTTGATCATATAGACACAATTTAAAGGAATAGTTCACCCAAAAATGAAAATTCTGTCATCATCTACTCACCCTCATGCCAGTTGAAACACAGGTGAAGTTTGTCCATATAACACACAGGGAGGTTGCCAACACAACTCCATAGCAGCCTTCTCCAAAACAACTGAAGTCAGTGGGGACCAGTTCTTCAGAGTTCCAAAAAGACCTACAGTATATTTACACCATCATTTAGTGCAAATCTTAACAGCTGATTGATTTGCAACAAATAATGGTGTATAGGTCTTTCTATTCACAGTGTGATTGTTTGGCTGTTTTTGTTTTGGAACTCTAAAGAACAGGTCCCCATTGACTTCAGTTGTTTTGGAGAAGGCTGCTACCAAGTTGTGCTGGCAACCTCCCTGTGTGTTATATGGACTAACAAATTTCACCTGTGTGGCATGAGGGTGAGTAGATGATGACATAATTTTCATTTTTGGGCGAACTATTCCTTTAACAACCCAATGACATAATTATTTATTATAGACCGACCAACGGCAAACTTCTCTCCGATGATCTAGTGCAAACTATATCACCACAAACTAATGAAAATTCTCCTACCAATTCAATATAAGACTCAGACACTGTGTCATTCTTAAAGATGAGTCAGATTTAGGACTGTCTAAAAGCCATTGGGAAGAAGAATTCGATACAGAACTTTCTGATGACATACGGCAAGATACATTAGATAGGATACACTCATCTTCAATTTGTAATAGTAATACAGTAGTAAAGTAATACAATTCAAGATTGTACATAGATTGCAATGGTCTAAAGCAAGATTGGCCAAATTTATATTCATATTAATACATATTCCTTTGTTTGCTTTTGTGCACATATGTTGTTCTGCGTTTTTTGTATGTCATTTGTGTATGCATTGTGTATGTATGTAATGTATGTGTTTAATGTCCAGTCTGTAAAATAAAAGGAAAAAATTGGAAATAAAAAAAAAAAAAAAAAAAAAAAGATTGGCCAATTTACACCAAATTTGGCTTTGCCCAAAGTTAACTGATTTTTGACAATCCATATTCAAATTCTTCTCTGACATGCTAGAAATATGCATAGCAATAATAGCAATATTTGGCACAGTCCCACGGGATCTCCATCTCAACCAATGCAACAAAAACATGATAGCCATTGCTTCGCTCCTGGCTAGGAGCCTCATATTGTTTAAATGGAAAGAAAGATTTCCTTCATCTGACTGTAGAGAAAATTTGTTATGCTACAAGAGGCAGTGCCCTCAACTTCTACACCATTTGGGAACCAGTTCTGGATCAGGTAGAAAAGATGCATGCCTCAGACATTTCAAACTTGTAAATATAACCCCCCTGTCTACTGTCTATCAATCTTTTTTAATGCATGTCTTACCATCAACAAATCCTATGAAAATAACAAAATCAGCGATTATTTATTTATTTACTCGTTTATTTAACAGGGACAAATGCATAAAACATTGTTTCATATATAAAATACAAAATAGATGCCATGCATATAGGTTTTTAGCCACGGCTCATTTGCAACCCCTGTCCCTGGCTAGGCTTTTGGAGTTAAAAGACATGAATTTGTTTTGCCAACAAGTCTCGTCCATGTAGCCGATGCCCAATGAAGCCGTGTCCCAGTAGCCATAGAACTCCACTGTATTAAAAAACTATTAAAAACACGACAAAGAGCCATGCTGCTGCTCTGGCAGCATATTTCATCATCACAATGCACCGGGCCGGCCGACTTTTCCTCAAACAACTTAGTAAGCCGGCTGTAAACACGTTTGCAATCTCAGGAAAGCAGTTCCGTAGCACCAAAAATAGTCCCTGTCGTAATGAAGAATTTGTTCCCATTTGAATTTGATTTGGTAATAACTATAATAGCCTGATTTTCATGGTAACAGTTAGTGATTTTTAAAATTGAAACTATGTCTTTGTGAGCTGTATTTAAAGTTTTAGCTCACAATTGGAGCCAGTGACTTCTGTTTTGAAGGCTAAAAAGGGTACATGGAAATTGGAAAGTAATGGGAGTAGAGCAAACGCATTGTTGATTTTGTTATTTTCATAGGATTTGTTGACGATAAGAAATGCATTAACAACAAAATTAAAACACCAGCCTTATCCTTTAATCTTCCTAAGATAAGAAAAAATCATGATATTGAGTTTGTTTTCCATAAGGCATTTGAAGACTCTATAAGCATTCTTGAAGTTGCTCATAAATGCACTTTACTATGACATTTAGCCATGTATATATTTTGTATTTTTATAGTAAAAAAAAATCTAATGCTGGGGCTTGGTCAATTGGGTCAGGTGAGGGGGCCCTTGGGGTCTGCACCCCAAACTCCCACCTTGAGGGGACTGCGGGGGTGTGTCTGATAGCAGTGAGTAAGACAATAAGATTGACGATGAGATTTTATAGCTACTGGTACTTTCAGCAATAATCGTGATCGTGACCCATATTTAGCAAAATAATAATCTTTTCAACATTTTGCCTCTCTACCTGTGTTTTCAAGCTAAAAACACATCCTCATGTTCAGAGTGCGATCTTGTCTATAAATAAAAGTCATGGCTACCCAGTGGTGGAAGAAGTACTCCGATGTTTTACTTAAGTAAAAGTAGAAATACCACAGTATAAAAATACTCTGTTACAAGTAAAAGTCCTGCATTCAAAATGTTACTTAAGTAAAAGTACAAAAGTATCAGCATCAAAATGTACTTAAAGCAACAAAAGTAAACGTACTCATTATGCAGAATGGCCTATTTCAGAATAATACAGTATATATTATATTATTGAATTATAATTATTGATGCATTAATGTGTAAGCATCACTTTAATGTTGCAGCTGGAAAAGGTGGGGCTGATTTCCACTACTTTATATACTGCTGGGTAGCTTACAGTAATCTATAATAATACATCACAATTTATTAGTTGATTATATTTTGTATTAATGATCTGAATCTGCAAACTAACTAGTAACTTAAGTTATCAAATAAAGGTAGTGGAGTAAAAAGTACAATATTTCCCTCTGAAATGTAGTGGAGTAGAAGTATAAAGTAGCATAAAATGGTAATACTCAAGTACAAGTATCTCAAAATTGTACTTAAGTACAGTATTCGAGTAAATGTACTTAGTTACTTTCCACCTCTGTGGCTACCTCAGTGTAAAAGAGAGAGTGGTTCCCACCTCAGAGTGGCACAGCCAACCTACCACTCCTCTCTTACACAAACACATGGGTAAGTGGGGATAAATGCCAACATGGTACACCCCCACACATAGATTCCTATCTAAACCAGTCAGGTCAGCCATAACTTATCCTGGCCAGTTATGTTAGCCATATAAACTCTGCAAATTGAAGAACTGGTAACTTCATAATGCTTTCAGGCATAGAGACTGGTACTCAGTGCTTGCCAGTTGGCTGTTCCCTGCTAGTATTTATACTCTTCTAGAGCCACATCGCCTTCGCTCTGCTTCAGCACACACAAGAATAGACTGCCCTATATATCAAAGCATCTGTGGTCCTTTACAGACCTGAACAGAAACACAGAGACACAGATTTAACAAGTGTACATTGTGCTATTGTAAACCATGCAAATTGCTAAGAACAATACTGTGTTATTATATATATAATACACCAACACCACACTTTTTGATAGGTGTTCTACATAAAGCTTGGACCGTATCTGTGTGTGCATGTGTGTGTGTGTGTGTGTGTGTGTGTGTGTGTCCGTGTGCGTACGTACGTGTGAGTGTATGTGTGTGTGTGTGTGTGTGTGTGTGTTATTATCTAATCCCCGGTGGACCAGACCACGGCTTCCTGCTGCAGCTTGTAGGAGACGCACAGCCGTCACCATGGCAACCCAACCTGTAACTAGGGAGCACGTCCCATTTTAAACTCTGCTCTGCTGCCAAAAATAGGCTGCAGGGTGTTAATGAATACTTTGTTGGAAACTAAAGACTACAGTCATAAAGTTACAGCTTTATGACTGTATGAACACAACAAACACTCAGCTAATGTTACATTAAAGCCCAGATATGCATTTTTAGCATGCCACCATATATTGAAACCCAACTAACAAACTACTGCCTATGTTTATGCTTTCAGTTGTGAGATTAGTTGAACACATTTTTTTCACTCTGAAATTGACTGAGCATTTGATACAAGGACTAACAGCTAAACATGTTTTGATCCAAAAGGACTGTTTACAATGTTTCAAAATACAAAGATGAAACTGTGTGATATCTTGAATTTCAATGGGCGGTCACACTTTATTTGGATAGTCCAAGGCCAATACTCAAATTGTAGGTTGTGGGCCCAGTTTATGTTTTATTTACATCTCAGAACAAAGTGGATGAAGCTGAATAGGTTATTTAAGTCAAACTGTTCAAGAATCAATGGTCTCAGGACTGGGAAGATACAGATAAGTAAGTATTTGGTATTATAAATATTAATTTAATAGAAAGTAAACTTTTAAGGGAGGGAAGGGATTCAAAATACAGCTCTACAATAAGGGTCACTAAGTTAAGGGTTAGTTAATGCTTAATAAGCATTAACTAACCCTTAATTAACAGTTAACTAATGTGTAATTTACTAATGGTGTTCATGTTAACTAAGGTATTAATTTATACTTTATTTAATAGTTTATAAAGATGACTATTAAATAATGTATAAATTAATACCTTAGTTAACATGAACACCATTAGTAAATGATTGCCAGACACATTAGTTAACTGTTAATTAAGTGTTAGTTAAACCTTATTAAGCATTAACTAACCCTTAACTTAGTGACCCTTATTGTAAAGTGTTACCTATTTATCTTTAGGAGCCACCAATCAATGCATCAATCAATTCTCCACCAATCAATCAGCCAATAGACATTCTGGTCACAGTTTCAACACATTATTTCACATTATAGGCCTACATGCGTTAGTTATTAATACACTCGTGCGTTCAAGTTTGTTGGCAGAAGCTCGGGCTCCTGTTATTGCCAGACCGCTGAGTGACTAACTCCCCATTCTTACCTGTTGAGAATGGTCTCAGTTCCTAAATTATTTATAAGAGCTTGGGAAGTGTCCTAAATCGGTTAGGAGTTGCCAGCAGATGGCCGCAATATGCACAGAGGTGGAGTCCACATACCTTTAAAGCAAGAGAGGATATTTTGACAAGGTACACTCTTGATCGCCAAGGTAAACTATTTGTTACCAATCTCATACAAGACTTCTCCCACACATGCAATAATGTGCACAAAGCCGAGAAGGAAGTTATAATTACCCTACGTTTTTTGGCGACTGCTTAAATGCAACAATGCACAAGTGACTTGGGGTCATCCCAGTCAGCAATTACGAGGACTGTAGATCAAGGCCCTAACAACTGCCTAACATAGTGAGGCAGTTCACTGATTTCTCCACCAACCATAGTACCATCTGCCAGAACCAAGCTGTTTTTTTTTTGAGGATCGCTGGCTTTCCCAGAGCTGTTGAAGTCATTGATGAAGAGACTTTTGTAAACAGCAAAAGATGTCACAGCATCAAAGCCCAGCACAGAATACTGGACCTTCTGCCTAAATGGTCGAGATCAACGCATAATTGGAGGGTTCTGGGAGAGTCTCACTGCCCTGTTTCAGCAGAGTTACAAGTCCCCAGGTTGTCATCTGCCGGATGACTCAGGATTCCCTCTGAAATGTTGGCTACTCACTCCTTATCAAAGACCACAAGGACTGAAACGTCCCAGGATCAGCTTCTCTACCCCATCTCGTCCAAAAGCACTTGCCGGTCTCGCATTACCGAACTTTATTACTAACATTTATCAACATTATTACTGGGCTTTCCAATTAAGAGTCATAAAAATCTGGTTGACACTTCTTCAGAGGTACCCTGGTGTGCAATAGAAAATGCTTTATCACATCCGATTAGAATTCAGGACCTCCCATTCTCTTCTGTCAAGCACAAAACTGCTAAACACATGGGTTCTATCAATTTGGAACACTGTATTCTCCTCATCTAAAAATCTGGCTCATCAGCTAATTCATTTTAAATTCATACACACATTTTATTTCACCCCTGAGCGCAGATTTAGATTGAAAATGTCAGATAATGATATATGTTCTAAGTGCCCCGACTCTGTGAGAGGGGATTATTTTCACATGTTCTGGTGTTGCTCTGTGATTAAATCCTTCTGGGAATACATTAATACAGTTGTTGGTAGCATTATTGGTAAACCTCTTCCCATCTGCCCTGCTCTCTATCTCTTGGGGTTCAATCCAAATGTGTCTATCTCCTTTCAGGAGAAGCAAATACTAATGGCAGTTTCAACTGCAGCTAAGAAAACATCATTAAGAACTGGTTTGAACCCGCTATTATCATGAGGAGAACCTGGTTAACTTTTTTTCTAGATATTTGTGTACTTGAGAGGTCCACTGCCAGAATCAATGGTGCAAATGTTGATACCCAGGTTTAGCCTAGTTGGCCCTTTCTTGATCTACATTCTTTCAGATTCCTTATTGTCCAGTATTACAGGCCTAATTTGTGTAGATGTGTAGTTATGTATTGTGTGTATGTGTGTGTATATCTATATGTATCTATATTTGTGTTGTATTTGTTTGCAGTATCCCCATGTGCCTATGTAGTGTACAGATTTTTTCTTACCTATTCTGAGTTTAATAAACAATTGATCACAAAAAAAAAGATCACAAGGACTGGAACAGCTTAATTATAATAGGTAGATCTATACAATTAAGTTCTCTTCTCCATGAAGTGTTTTTAAATCAGTGTAGTTAGATTGGCTTTAGCCATCGTTTACAGCATTTAGGCTTATAATAACAATTTCCATATAATTTCAGAGCTCACAAAACTATATGGCGCCACCTATAAGATGAACTTGGGGTTGGGGTTAGGTTGAATACAGGTATAATTGCTAAAATGTGGTAAATATTGCTGTTGATGCAATGGGCTATTCTATAGAGGCCTGCTATTGGCTGCTGGAGGCCATTTTTGGGTGGCACTGTAAATCTCATTTGAGACACCTGTTGTAGATAACACTTAGATCAGCACTTTATACTTAGAATTGGTTTTAGTTTGGTTTTCCTGTATTCTGACAATGTATGACCATTAAGATCCCCTTGTCTCAAACCACTAAAATGCTAACTAGCTACCTATGGCTAATGAAAGCTGATGGCATGTTGTGATGCAACCATCTTGAAAGTTGCACAGCAACTCTTTGACTTCTTTGCTAATGTGAAGGAGGCATACAGCTCCATTGCCTTCCACCCACTTGGCAGATCAGATCACAACCTGATACAGCAGGTAGCAATGTACAGTCCGCCACAACCAGGACTGTGTTGGTGTGGTCTGAGGAGGCCCTGCAGGAGTATTTCCAGACCACTGACTGGGAGCTGTTCCTGGAGGACCATGGGGAGGACATTGAGGGACTATGTCCACTTTTGTGAGAGCAGGGCCATATCCACCAAGAGGATCCGCTGACCCCCCACGCTCCACCAATGCTGCTGAGGACGACACAGAAGACACCACGGCCCTAGCCCTCAACCTCCCACAGACAACATTACCATGACACCTATCCCATGGACTACCCCACCGGTGGCCGCAGTACATCTGTCTGCAGGGTAGCCTGTCAGAGGTGGTGATGGGCAACCCTGGCGTACCCCAAGGATCTGTACTGTCACCATTTCTGTTCACAGTCTACACCTCAGACTTCCGCTTCAACTCTGGAACATGCCACCTACAGAAGTTCTCTGATGACTCCTCCATTGTCGGCTGCATAATGAAAGACAGAGCTTCATATGATGGTGCAACAACAACCACCTCCAGCTCAACATCGGGAAGAGCATGGAGCTGGTGGTGGACTTTCGAAGGAGGAAGAAGCCCGCAGCCCCTGTCACCATCCAGGAGGAGATAGAGATGGTGCACTCTTATAGGTTCAGGAGTGCAGCTAAACAATAAACTGGACTGGTCAGACAACATCGAGGCCCTCTAAAGGAGAGGACAGAGCAGACTGTTCTTCCTGAGGAGGTTCAGATCCTTCAGTGTGTGCTCCTCGTAACCATACCATCAGCCTCGTAACCATACCATCACTAGTTAGCAGGTCGAAGGTTTCGGTACCATACCATCCCTAGTTAGTAGGTCTAAGGTTTAGCAACCATATTATCACTAGTTAGTTGCTCTAAGGTTTAAGTACCCATCACCAGTGACTTGGTCTAAGGTAGCCAATCTATCACTAGTTAGTAGATCTACGGTTTCAGTAACCATACCATCTCTACTTGAATTAGTAACCATACCATCACTAATCATTAGGTCTAAGGTTTAAGTAACTAACCCATCACTAGTTAGCATGTCTAAGGTTAAGTAACCATACCGTCTCTAGTGTGTAGGTTTAAGGTTTAAGTACCCATACCATCACTGGTGTCTAGGTTTAAGATTTAATAACTGTACCATCACCAGTGACTAGGTGTATGGGTTAGTAACCGTCAGTGTTGGGCAAGTTACTGAAAATTTGTAATTAGTTACAGTTACTAGTTACTTCTCTCAAAAAGTAATTGAATTACTTTACCAATTACTGCATAATAAAAGTAATTAGTTACTAGGGAAAGTAACTTTTGCGTTAGCCCACTTTTAAATGTCTGCTTCAATTTTCTTATTACATGCTATATTATTGTAGTGTTGCTGTGACACAGTGTGGAACAAGACAACTGTCAAATTTTATCTATCATTGTACCCATTATCACTATGATGAAAAGTAAGTAGTGGAACAATAAAACACAATAGATATGTTTTGATAGGCGTATTTATTGTAGCCTCGACAGGCCTTCAAGCATTAGTACACTGTGTGGGCTGAGTTACCAGACCGGTAGCAGTGTTGCCAACTCTTTTCCAAGGAAAGTAGCTATTGGCTGCTCAGAAAGTCGCTAGAAGTCGGCAGATGATGTCATACGATAATTTGCATATCAATATATAATACTGAACTTGTTATGCACGCTGCGGAGTAGCCTGTTTAAATATAAGTGCTGACTCCGCCCACCCGGGCCAGTTTCGCCGTACGCCGGTAACAATTACAGGTGGACCCTATCCTACAGTCCCTGCTCTCAGCAGAGGGAGGAACTACGCTGTGATCATCAGACCTCTCTGGATTAGACAAGCAAGTAGAGAAAACCGGCATCAGCCGTACCAATTTATTGCCAAATGCTTTGGGATTCAACACATTAACATTGCTTCCCATGGTCAGAAAAAGTTGCCAGATTTGTCGCTAGTCGCTTTTGAGAAATAAAGTCTCCAGGGAGGTTGGTAGTCTTTTGATTCACTTGCACCACCGTAAAGTCGGATGATCATAAACCAGATAATCCAGTAACGAGTAACGAGACCATTTACATTTCAGTAATTGTAATTGCGTTATTAATTTGAAAAAGTAATTAGTTACATTACTAGTTACTGCCAAAAGTAGTGGAATTACAGTAACAGTTAGTACAGTACAGTTACTTTGTAACGCGCTATTCCCAACACTGGTAACCATACAATTACTAATCACCAGGTCTAAGGTTTAGTAACCAATCCAGCTAGCAGGTCAAAGGTTTAAGTAACCACTAGTTAGTAGGTCTAAGGATTAGTAACGATACCATCACTAGGTACTTTTTTTTACAGACCCCGCAGATTCATCTTATCTGCTCAAATTAAATTCTGGTGTTGGTATGGTCATTGGTGGGAAATCGTCTCCACACAGTAACTGACAAATCTAATCTAAGTGAACTTCAAAAATATCTCCTAAACAGCAGCAAGCGAGTACTCTATCCAGGGAAAGCTAGACTCACTAACGATGGCTAACACATTTAGTTTACTGACTTAAGTATTACTGGGTAGTGAAGTCCTCAACATTCAAACAGATGCCTCTCACTGCCATTTAGGGTCGCCAATGTGCAAAATTGCCTAATGCAGGTTTAGGTCTGTAGGGTTAGTCAGAGATAACAGCCCACATGTTACTGCTTGAAAATAATGCTATTTTTTCATATACTTCTCCAGTGTTTAGTGACCATCGCCAATAGCTGACTTATCCATTTCACAGTTGTTTTGATTTTGAAAAGGAATGCTGATGAAATAATAGAATGCAAAAATTACACTTAAAAAATAGACAATTAGGATGCTCTTCTGGACAAATAGATACGGTTCTTTTGAAAATACATTTAAAAGGCACATGATTCTTTTTATTTCTCCAATTTGGCCAAGGTGAATTTCCATATGAAGCCAGGCTGAGGTCAACTTGACATGAGTGCATGGTGAGGTGAGGTTCCATACAGAACGACCAATTATAATCATTTCATTTAACCATCCTGACATTTTTAGATTTAATTTATCCTTCCATTTCCTTCTTAGTTGGCTCTGCAAAGACTGCTGGGTAATTGGCATGGCCCACTTTCACTGGGCTCCCCAGGTCCCTGCATGCACGCAGACACACAGACACACACACACACACACACCATCATTAATGCACACTATTCAGCTGAGGTGGTATGGTGACAATGACTGAAGTGCAGTTGTTTCCCATTACCACATTACATTCACATACACACACACACACACACACACAAACATACACACACACAAGCAGAGCTCTGGTAGTTGAACAATGTGTTAAGTGAGACATGCACTTCTGAAGAAAGAGACAATAGCACCTTTAAAGATTACTACTCCATATCTAATTGATAATTGAATAATTGAAGTCCTGTGAAGGTTGGATGTTGAAGACAAAGTGAATATACTGTATACTATTACTATGGTAACACTTTACAATAAGGGTCACTAAGTTAAGGGTTAGTTAATGCTTAATAATGGTTAGTTAATGCTTAATAAGCATTAACTAACCCTAAATTAACAGTTAACTAATGTGTAATTTACTAAAGTAAAATGTATACATTATTTAATAGTTTATAAAGATGACTATTAAATAATGTATAAATTAATACCTTAGTTAACATGAACACCATTAGTAAATGATTACCAGACACATTTGTTAACTGTTAATTAAGGGTTAGTTAATGCTTATTAAGCATTGTAAAGTGTAAAGCATTATTGTAAAGTGTTACCATTACTATTTACTGCTGCAACAACCCAATTTCAAGATCAATCAAGTTTTATCTTACCTAATCTCACTTTAATCAAATCAAAAATCCAAATGATCAATTTCATCATTTTCACAATTATTTTACAGGGTATTCCTACTTCCTGAAGCAAACACTGTGTAACCAACCTGCTGTGTCTCTGCTGGTGCCTCCTGGCTTCCTCGCCCAGTCTTCCCAAGGATGGAGATCTGCTCCGAGGAGGAGGCCGGCCTCCTCTCACCCCCCCCACCGTCTTCACTGTGCTGACCCCGGGAGAGGGCATGTTGGGCTGGGAGGGTCGCCGAGGGGAGGCGCTGCGCCGGGGGGAGGAGCTCGGGTGCAGCGGCTTGTTGTTAACGTTGAGGTTGTTGTCACTGTTGGAGCGCAAAAGGAGGCGGGGGGCCGACAGATGGCTGCCAGAAGTGGGAGCCTGATGATGAGGAGGAGTGGCCTGATGTAGACGGGAAGGAGGCTGGTGGGGAGAAGCCTCCCGGAAAGGCACTGAAGAGGAGAGGAGAGGAGAGGAGTAAAAAAACAACATTATCTGTTTCATCTGTTTTCACTTGTAAAACACATTAATCAACTGATGGGATATGGTTAGCAATGGTCATCAAGGTCATCATTCAGACCATCGGACACTAAAACTCTCCATTGAAAGTCATGATAACGGCATCAGGAATTCCCGTGTGTGTGTGTGTGTGTGTGTGTGTGTGTGTGTGCGTTTGTGCAGGTGCATGACACAGCTGTAGCATAGCAGGAGTAATGATAATGTTTATGTTACAATGATAAATACCAAGGAGGAAGAGAAAAGACAAGACAAGGAGAAATGGGAGTAAAAATGAGGAAGAGGAGGAGGGGAGGAAGGGCAATGGAGAAGAGAAGGACGCAATAGAGCAAGAAGAAGGGAAGGAAGAGGAGGAAAAGGACAGAGGTGGGTGAGTGATTGGTTAACCTAATATGATTGTTTGTCATCATCTATCCTAGTCTGACTGTTTATCATCATCTGTCCTAGTCTGATTCTCGATCAGCAACCTCAGTCTAATTCTCACATCAGCTAACCAGGTCATTCACTCCGAATGGTCAAAGAGAAAGCAGAAACGAGAAATTCCAATGAAATTATTTCCTGTCAAACAGTCCTGTGACAACACCTTGTAGTTTGCATTTGACCAAGTTATCAAGGTTGATGGTCAGTTGGTACGCCCTGAAATTCCACAGAAATTCCAAGACTTGGAGGAGTCAATTCACACAGATATGTGTGTAAGTGGTGGGTCCTGCATGGGTCAGACTTTAGAAATCCATGCCCACCCTGCCCCGCAACCCATATATTTAACCAGTTACTTCCTGGAAAACAGAGTATGGCCAGACTACAGACTGACCTCTCGCGGACTATGGTTTTACATATGCTGATGTTGACTGAAGTGCTCAGCGTGACTATGTGAGTTTGCAAGGGCGAAAAAAAGCGGGGGCGAATGGGATGGGCCTTCTCCCCTCACCTGTCACTGAAGGGGAGCAGAGCAGAGAAGTCCATTAGCAATTACAGGCCAATTACAGTCAATGCTGGCTGAATACATGCTTTATCATATAGGTAGATGTTAATAACTTACACAGGAATACCCGCTTTGGCTGTTTTCCCGTCATGTTTTTTTTTGTTTTTTTTTTGTGTTTTATTTTTCAGTTTTTTCAAGATTCGTGAAGGTAAACATACAAAACAAGCCCACAAAGAAACATAGAAAAATAATAATAATAAATACAAAAAAGTGGGAAAAACAAAATAAGAAACACAAACAATAACCTGAACAGCTGCCAGATAATATACACAGCCTTGTACATTCACCGTTCCAGTCTATAAATGGGCCCCATATTTCTGAAAATTTCTTGGCTGACATGGACCTATGGAATCGGATTCTCTCCATCTGTATAATTACAATCATCTCGTTAAGCCATTTTTGAAAGCAGGGAGCGGAGGACGACTTCCAGTCCAGTAGAATAATCTTCTTGGCTGCAACCTTTCCAAGCAACACAGCCATTAGCTCTTCACACGTGAGACCTGTAGTGTTCTCTGAGCAACCGAAGAAAGCAACTTGGGGGTCGGGAACAATGTCTTTTTCATAGACTCTAGAGAACCAATCAAATATCCTTGACCAGAAGTCGTATAAAAGTGGACAAAGCCAAAAAAGATGTGTTAATGTACCTTCCTCTGCCTTACATCTGTCACACAGCGGAGAAATTGTGGGATTTGTCCCGTCATGTTTGACATATGCCTTTGTTTGTGTCAGCTGACGTATTTGTACATCCATCGCGCAATGAACGGTGGGAAATATTGCCAGAGAAGTCTGCAAGGTAGCGGACTCGCTGGAAGTCTGCAGCACCCCAAAAGTCTGCATGAGGCTTGATAGATTTTGACAATGGGCAGCTCTAAACCCTTCTGGACGTCACAGGAGTACGCTGTAAAATCCGCAAGCCTGCAAGTCCGTCGAAGTCTGGACATTTGGATCTTTAATGGTGACCTCATGCTGCACTAATAGGCATAAATTCCAACCAATAAAACCAAACAGATTTTTGAACAGTACCAGCCCTCCACCCCTCTCATCAAATAAAACTGCCTTTTTGGTTTACACTTTTGAATGATCCCTCATTGTGTTATGTCCTGCCTCAAGATCCTATTTCAACAGGAAATACAGTACATCAAATCGAGGACTGAAGGATGCCATTTCATGGGATATTTAACTTCTTTCATAGTGTCACACAGTGACACAGCGATTCTTTCTGGAGGGTTGTCTTTTTACTTTACTTTTCTGTCTTCTCTATATACTGATTGTTAGCCTTTTTATAAGGCATCATCGGGAGCAACTGCATATTATTATTTCCCACACCTAGGAGTACCCTACCCAATGTGGAACTCTAGTCACGAATGCAAACTGGTCAAGCCCCAGCCATTCCAAAATGGCTTCAAAGGTCCCCTTTGAAAGAATTAGCAAGTACTTGTAAGGCTTGTAGAGCAGGGAGTTATAATTCTTTATTGTTTGTGGTTCAATTATGCAACACAGTATCCCAAGGCAATACCTCTATGTAACATTTCTGCCAAGAGTTGCACAGATTTTCATAATATCTCCCCGGTCATAATCCCAAAAGAGACCCTGACAAACCATGCTACATCATTTATGTCACAAACCCTACAGGGAACTGTATGGATTATTGGGCATTAAGTTAATTCGGACCAGTGTCTACCGGTGCCATGCCATTGTTCCAACAGCCCATTATTCCAAAACCCCAATAGTCCGAAAACTCCATGCCTGGCTCCATCCACAACCGTGGCTTCTGACAGCCTTGACCGTAAGCTTGCTCTAACCCGAACCTCAGTGACCCCATGCCTCAACCCAACCACCTCCGGGATAACGGGCTGTCGGACAAATGGACTTTCGGTCCAATGAGTGGACATTTTTCGGGACTATTGGGGTTTCGGAATAATGGGCTGTCGGAACAATGGGCAGTCCCCTGTCTAGAATCCTTGCTACCATCCGGTCAATGGGCTGGTGGAGTGCTTTTATAAAACTCTCAAAACAATGATTTGTATGTTTCTGCACAAGAATACCTGGAATTGGTATAAATGGCAGAACCATCTGTCATTTGCAATGCAGGAGGTAGCCCAGGCCTCCATGGGGTTTCTACTTTATGGCTAAAACCTTGGCATGTATTGGACCCGATCAAAGAAAGCTGGGAGGATGAGTAAACACCAGTAAAGGCTGGGACACGTCACACATTTTTGAAGCCCAATTTGGCAGCGGTTTGAGATCAGCAGTAGTCCAGGGTAGTCGCGTTGTTTAGTTGCATCTGTAATCATTATGTCTGTGGAAGTGAAAGACTTACATCTCTCCTATGATCCCAATTGGCGAAGTCTTGTGTAAACACAAGATCCAAAAAAAGAAAAAGAAACCTCAGTGTGTTCTCAGTCTTTTTTCCATGCTAATCAAACCACAATTGCTGCAAGCCGTGTGGGCTGCATGTTTGTTTTGGTATCAAAATATTGCAGAAAAATACATTCTCACGAGTGCAGGTGTACCATGAAAAACCAACATTCTCGCGAGAGAACTGCGGCCGCTTATTCTCAGCCTTGTATACGGTCTATGGTCTTTTGATTTGTGCTCCTCAAAGACAGCCACTGTTGTGTGTGTGCATCACAAGAGACATCTGAGACAAGGAACAAGACACAAGGAAATCTGTACATTTCAGTTGTTAAATGTGCGCTGCTCAATCTTTTGATTGTCATTTATGATTAGAAACTTGATTCAATGGATCAGATTGCATGGGAGAATTTGCTCTAGTTGCTGGCTTGTCAACAGTGCCTGTATAACAGAGGAACCTAGTTGAGGCAATTTTGAGTGGGACAGAAAGTGCTTGGATTGCTCCTCACTTCCAGCTCGAAATTTACCTGCCAAGTGGCAAGGGCGATACATGGTCATACGGCAAGTATATCAGCTATGAGGTAGCACAATCTGACAGGGGCATTGTATCACAGATTTACCATCTCAACCGACCGGACATTCCAAAATCAGCCAATCTCTACTCTGTCCTTTGTCGTGACTGAAGTAGCCATATTGTAGAAAAGCTTTCCTGATGTGCTTTCTACCTGATTACAAGTGAAAGGTTGCTCAGTCACTCAGTAATTGAATGCAATGCTGAAAATTGGAGCAATTGAAGAGGCCCACAGAGACTGGTATAGCCCCATCGTGCTTGTGCTTAGATGGCACAATACTAGTTCTATGTGGACTACCAGAAGGTGAATGCAATGTCCGAATTCAATGCCGACACAATGCCCAGGGGCGAAGCCCTGCTGGATCCGTCGCTAACACTGGTTTTATCTAAGAGCTACTTACAGATCCCCGTGTCAACAGAATCACAGAGACAACAGAAACAGAAACAGCCTTCTCCACTCCCTATGAGTTGTAATTCATTATATTTCCATTTGGGCTGTTCAAGCACCCGCCATGTGTCAGTGACTCATGGAGCGGGTGCTGTATTACCGGGGTGGTGCTGTACGTTAGCCACAAGCTCTCACAGTGTGACGTACAGTACCATAGAGAAGGAATGTCTTGCCATCAAGTGGGCGGTCATCACTCTGCACTACAACCTTCTGAGGCGTCAGTTCACCCTCGGTTCCAATCATGCTCCATTACACCACATGAAAAATGCCAACATGCTGATCACTTGTTGATATCTGGCCTTACACCCTTTTAATTTCAAAGATGCCCATAGGCCAGGGGCACAGATGGTCATCGCTGGCTTCTTCTCCCCCATTGGGAAGGCGAAGGGGAAGGGGAGTCGGTTGTCGACTAGACCCCAGCCTCAGGTGGGTGGTGGTGGCATATGGTAGCAGGGTGGGGATTGAGCATTGGATGGAAGGTGGAGCGAGCCAGGAATGGTCCAGCTGTGTTTGTCTGAGTAGGTGCAGAGAGGAGCATGAGGAATGAACCAGGGAAACATGATCCTATGCTACATATTCTTTTAAACTGGATTTCAAAGATTATCAGGTTCAAAATATATTTCCAGGAAAATATTAATACCTACATACAACCAAACAAAAATTGCATCTTAGATTATTCGTCACCCAATCTGAATATCACATCGCTACAATCATCTTGCAAAACACAAACCCAGCTTTTCTCTACAGACTCAGTAAAAACCTTCAGTGAATAAGGCCCACTGCCAGTATCAGATTATATTACTGAGGTGGAGAGTCTAATGGATCTATTATGGACTACAATTTTTAGCATGTAATCAGCAACAGATTACATTTGGATAGTAACATTCCTTATATTGTCTATTAAATCTAGTGTCTCTATCTTCTCAATTCAAAGCTAGCTATTTCCAGAGAATGCCTTCAAACAATCAGCAGTTGAAAAGTACCAACAATAGATCTGACCAGAGCTCAAACTGAAAATACATGATAAGACACACTCTATAGACAAAATCTAGTAACTAAAAAGACAAAGACTCTCAGAAAGTACTACATTAACTTTCACAGACCTCACACTGTCATCTGAACAACCGCTGGAGAAATATCACACCATCCAAAATTTCTAAACTTCTTACATTCTTTCAACAAATGCTGTAGAAAATCACCAGTTCTTGCTTCAATCTCTTGAATGCAGAGGCTGAAGGGACTCATCTCAGTAACAAGAAGTGAGGTAAAAAGGCTCAACAAATAGCACAACTGGAAAAACAGTGAGCACATCCAACAAACACAAAGCAGCATCCATATTCCGCATTCAAAGTTTAGCATTTTTTTGTTTTTTTTAAATTCTCAACAGTTACTTTTTATGTTTTGCTGCCAACTCTTACCTTCTTTCTTCAAGGCATTTAGAAACGACTTCATCTTGTCTCCCTGTGTTTCCTTATTGCTTAAAGGTTCATATTTAGAGGTTTCAATGGAGTGGGAGAGAGCAGAAGGCTGCTAGTGCTGCTGCCAGAGTGAACTAAATCTCACTTAGACCCGAGAGAAAGAGAGAGAGAGAGAGAGAGAGCGAGAGAGGTGACAGAACCCCCCACATGATGCTGGCTGCCATTGGGAGGATGGGAACACACAACACACCTCCTCTCCCTCTCTCACTCTCTGCTCTGTCAACTGCTCTCTCGTCCTCTTTCTCCCTCTCCCTCTCTCTCTCTGTCTGACCCACAAACTCTATATCTCTCGCCCTTTTCTCCTCTCCCTTCCCTCTTCCTCTCTCTCCCTCCCTAGAGAGACTCTCCCATGCTGTTCCATGATAATTAGAGACACATAGAGGGGAGGGAAGAGGAGGGCTATGATGGAATACACAATCTGTTATTGATCCCTTCGTATTTTAACCTATAACACTGGTTCTCAAAATGGGGTCTGGGGACACATTGGGATCCTTCAGGGGGTTTCTGTCGGTCCTAACCTTCCAGGAACGTTCTGGGATCGTAACAATAACGTTGGTTTTACGTCAGAAAAACTAGCTGTATTAATATCTAGGGAACGTTGAGGGGGAACGTTCAAGTAACCTTCCTGGAACATTGAACTAACCTTCCCAGAACGTTCTGGGATCGTAACAATAACGTTGGTTTTACGTCAGAAAAACGAGCTGTTTTAACATCTAGGGAACGTTGAGGAGGAACGTTCAAGTAACCTTCCTGGAACAATGAACTAACCTTCCCAGAACGTTCTGGGATTGTAACAATAACGTTGGTTTTACGTCAGAAAAACGAGCTGTTTTAACATCTTGGGAACGTTGAGGGCGAACGTTCAAGTAACCTTCCTGGAACATTGAACTTACCTTCCCAGAATGTTCTGGGATTGTAACAATAACGTTGGCGTTACGTCAGAAAAACTATTTTAACATCTAGGGAACGTTGAGGGGGAACGTTCAAGTAATCTTCCTGGAACACTGAAATAACCTTCCCAGAACGTTCTGGGAACGTAACAATAACGTCGGTTTTACGTCAGAAAAACTTGCCGTTTTAACATCTAGGGAATGTTATGCAGGAATGTTCAATAAATGTTCCTAGAACAAAAAACAAATGTTCCCAGAACGTTTTAGGAACCAAATTTTGCTAGCTGGGTTGAGAGGGTTCTAGAGGTTCCCCAGCAAAATAAGAAATAGTTTATTTTCACTATAATTTAATTCAACACAGTGTATAAGAATAATTCACTCTCACCACTATTATCTCCCCTCGTACAGTGTAGACAGTTCTACAATTGACATGAAAACGTTTGAGAACCCAAGACCTACAGAGTCTGACTGTAATATAAAAAATAAAAAATAAAAAACCAATCAAGACTTGGGACTCTGGGACTCAAGTCTTACATTTTCTATGTAACATGTAGATTAGGTTGAATTTACATGTCATTGCTTTGAAGGAGAAGCCTAGTACATCCAATTTTGCCATTTTGTGTTATAGCTGTGAACTAAGTAGCAAAAGCTAAGTGTAGAAAATCATATTTCATAACCCTGGGATCAAACCCTGAAATTCCTGAAAAGCTGACTTCTTCAAAGATATAAAGCTTTTACTGGACAATGACATATATATTGACGTAAGTATAAAATTTTAAATGAAACACGCAGTTATACATACAGTTTTGGTATGTGGACTTAGCTGTCACTTCTCTCTGACAAATGAACTGGTGTTAACCCTTCCCTGCCACAGCAACAGCTGTACCGGAAACAAGCTCCCTGTGTTGCTAGGCAACGGTGGAGAGGGAAGTCTATATTTGTCACAAGCCGCTTTGGGTTGTGGGAATTTATCTGGCTCCCCCTGTGTATGGATGGATGTGTATGGATGTGTATCTGTATGTTTGCAGGCATGCATGTGTTAGTGTGTATGTATGTACACACTAACTCATAGTGTGTCTGTCTGCAAGTGTGTGTTTCCCTGGGAGAAAAAAAATGTGCAAATATGCATATGCGTATGTGTGTGTGTATGTGTGTGTGTGTGTGTGTGGCTGTGTGGCCAGAATGGATCACTATGATTTTTTTCACTATCACTTGATATTTTTAAACGTAAACTAAAAACCCATCTATTCAGTCTCAATTTTATGTAGTGTTTTATAATTTTATGGTTTTAGTATTTATACTTGATTTATTATCATTATTATTTATTTTTTTCTATTTTGTTTTATCAACATTTCACTGTTGATCATTATTATTTATTTTATTCTATTTTATTTTATTAAACTGTTTTACTATAATCAATGTATTTTGTGTAGTAATTTTGTTTTTTATTGTTATTTTTATTGCTTGTATTATCGTTTATTGTTTATCTTTTATTATCTTAACTACCCATCTTTTATTGTTGTTCTTATTCAATTAACTACTTTTTTTTGGGGGGGGGGGGGGGGGTTGGTTGTTTTGGTGTGAATTAGTCTCTAAATCCATTTTTAACATCCTACGTTTTGTCAATCACTAAAGCACTTTGAATTGCATTTGATTTTTTTGAAAGGTGCTATATAAATAAAGTTTGATTGATTGATTGATTGATTGATTGACTGTTCCCTCATTTGAAAAAAGTTTACTTGCATTAGTAAACAAGGTTTGGTGAAGAAGAGGATGCCATCATTATAAAACCCCGGACAGACTCGCAATGCATTTTGGTATACTTTCATGGTTTTAGTGACCAGGCTTGTTCACTAAACATTACAGTGCATTGTGGGAAATATGCAGTGCCCTCAAAATCATTCCACAATATCACTTTACAAAAAATGTCTGACGTATGTATTAGTGCCCTAAAACGCACACAGCCTGTGTATGTGCGCATGAAGAATTCTAGATAATGAAGGGAGTGCTTGGCTGTTTTTTGATGACATCAGCAACTCTGAGGGCTGCCTTCTGCTCTTTAATTGGCTGAAACAGCGCAGCACAACCCAGAACCATCAATCTATGTGATGATACATACACACAGAGACATCTTTTTTTTTTCTTGCCTGACATTATTTAGATAAATAAGCCTGATGGGATTTGATTTAAACCCAGCTCTATTAATTTTAACTTCATCACTTGCATGCAGGAAAAAAAAAGAATTTCAAATATTGAGAATAGTGAGAATATAAGTTTGATTGATTATTTTGGAAAAGTTCTATATCTCAAAGATACAACATTAATGTCCTGCAACTGCAGGTGAAATCGTACCTGACATATTGCCATTTGAAAAACTTCAATCTCAAACATGTATGTGGCATTTGGTTGCTCTAATATTCAATGAATGTAACCTTAGTGTATAACATAAAGAAAGTGACGTTTATGTGATAGAAGCATGATTTTGAGATGTTGTGAATGGAATGGAGTGAATGGAGACAAAAAAAGTAATTCTCTATTCGTCAGTCATATTGACAGATAACAGAGAAATGACAATTTGGGGGTCAGGAAGCTACACAACCCAAGGTAGTACCAAGGTTCAACATCACTTTAAAGAGTAACTAAACCCCACCCAAATCTTTAGTGAAGCCTGACACCTAATGGTGAAAAGTAGGGTACTGCACTGGCCGTCTGCTATTGGCTGGTGTTTGTGCCGGGTGATGTCACCTTCCATACAGAGTACAACAGGTGGTGACATCACCTGGCACAAAGACCAGCCAATAGCAGATAAGCAGTGCAGTAGCCGTACACTTTTCACCATTAGGTGTCAGGCTTCACCACAGATTTGGGTTTGGGGTTCAGTTACTCTTTAAATTTAATCCACCAGGGGTCTTGCAGCGGTAACAATTTTCTTTGAGGTTTTTCCTTGTATGCTGATACAACCTTCAAAGAATAACTCGTTTCACCAGGGGGTCAATAACGTAAACGGAGACAAGTTTCAGGAAAAAAAACAAAGTATTTATTGTAAGCAAGACACATTGCAAATGTACAAAAAGATCAAACTCAAAGAAACAAAAAGGTCAGAGAGTCCGGCCAAACTCAACAAAAGGAAGGGGAGCTCCTTCGGCCAACCATGCATTGTGCCATCGGACATCGAGTACTCACCCCTAAACTAAAAACAGACCCATCTTCACAAACCAAGTTAAAAGAAAAACAAAAGAAGAACTTAGGAAAGTAACCAATCAAAACCAAAGGTCATCACAAGGCTGCTGCTATCTGGAAAAAAACAAGGGGTTACTTTGACCTAACCTTTGCGCATCAACAATAAACAGATTTTTTTTCCATTAGGTTAAAGTACAATCTGATGAAGGGCTTGCATTAACGTTAACAGCCAGTGGGTGGTGCTTGACTAGGTCCAGAGTGCAGAGTTGGATGGAACAGCAGGGCAGGCCTTCCTCTTACCAAAGCTTATCTTACTGATTTTATCTCACTGGTTGTATGTATAGTTGATATCAAAATTATCAAATTTGATCTTAATTAACCCGGGGTAAACCACACAACAACACTGGGGCCAAAAAGGGGCCACCTTTGTGTGAAAGAAACCACTGTAATTAACCACTGTTAATAAAGTATCTTACTTTACCTGTTGTCAGGATCATCTTCTTGTTTTGTAGATGGAGTATTTTTGGCTCGTTTACCCATCCTGCGGTGAAATAACTGAACGCATCTGTACTTTTGTAAACCTTTAAAGCCTTTCCAGTATATGGAGACGAATTATGAACAAGGCAGATATAAATATTGTGAAAGGACAGTTCTGGGAGTTTATGTGCAGATCTCAGTGATGTTGATGGTATAGATTAGGGATCACATCCTCAAAGGACCGCAATCTTTTCGGAAATTCTTTCTCATTCACGTAATGAGAGGTGAGACATAGCGCTGTCCATGGTAGTAACTCTCAGTGTTTGAGCTGCCAATATGGCGGCAATAACAAACCAGGCACGTGACGCAAGTCATAAATAGATCTGGTGACCATGGCAACCACTGGTTGCCATCATTGCATACGTGCACACACACACACACACACACACACACATATACAAGCCTCACAAGAAAATTGGCACATGATACAAGGTGGGCATACTGTACAAAAGGACACCTGTTATGTGTGTGTGTGTGTGTGTGTGTGTTTGCGTGTGTGTGTCTGTTCTCAACTGTTTTACAGATATCAATTTTACATTCTAGTCATTTATCTGACTCTCTTATCCAGAGAGATTTCCTGTAAAATCCACAGCAGAATAAGCTTCAATGCGTAGATCACCAACATTACAAGCAACCAATAGTAAGGAGGTCAAAGGTCAAGGCCTTTGTACCCTTATAATGTCCCTGTGACCACAGAACCATCTATGAGCAAGTGTTAAGAAAAGAAGTAGAATAATAGCTAGACGGAAAGGGAAGGGAAAACATGATGATGGATGCACACACACACAGAAATACACACACACACACACACACACGTAAGGAGAAGAGAGGAGAGGAGTGGAGAGATTAGTTAGAAAACAGTTATCTCTCTTGCTAGTCTCATGCCCCTCCTCTGTTTCTCCAATATTCACCCACTGCTAATGGAATTATAGCTAGGGCAAAAGAAAGCCAAAGGTGTTCCATGTATCATTAACCATCAATATATCATTGTAATATTAGTAGTGCTACCTTGGTATAATTATTATAAACAAATGAGACCATAATTTCACACCAGTGGTATTGTTGTTGTGCTTGTTTTTCCTCCAGTTTAAAACCACATTTCCCATAAACGCTGTTGCTTCCTGCCCCCCACCCCCCTCTCCACCTCCCTAAAGAGAATAAACAGTTAGAAGTTAGTTAGAAGTGATTTTTCCGTCGAAAAAATGTCACTCCTTCCACCGTCTGCCTTTGCCAGAAACTCTGAAAGCTTTAGCTCTGTTTGAAGAAGACTCGTCTGTTTTTTGTGCCGTAAAGCAATCCAGCGAGACTTCCCTCCAAATCTGATCTGGTGGCTCACACAATGTAAAATGCAGTGTAGAGGCCATGTCACTACCCGAACTGAGTCACTACCCGATCTGAGTCAAGCATGCGCGCTGTCACTGCCCGATCTAAGTCAACCGTAGATGTGAGTCGCGCATGCGTGAGCGTAAACGGTTTACGGCACAGACCCCCCTTTAAATTTTGGCAATTAGCTCTGTCACTACCACAGATTGTGTATCTTCAGTTGGAAAGACAAATGTAATCGTCTCGCACTTGAATAGCATTAAGGTTGATGCTGACTCACTAGCCAGCTATAGCTTTTATGTTGCCATGGCCATTTTATATTAATCGCTAATGTTACCGAGTTGGCTAGTTAACTGATGTAGCAAACAAACCCATCATGTTTCACATCACATCAGCCAAAGTGGTGATAGATATAATTCCATAACTGGATACTACTTTGTTTCCAATAATATATGTTCACCAAAGCTAGCTAGCTGGCTTATTTACTTACTTATCAAATGTACATCCTGACATTTGACTGAACTATTATTGACTGTCCCAAATGTACATTTGATGTTTTGCCACGGTGTCAAAACATTATGTATTCGGGTATGAGTCTTGAAAGTAAACGAGAAGTCGATCATATAGTATCGTGTAGTCTACAAAAATAGCCTAAATTGGCTGTGGTAAAATATTGTAAAATGGCGCATGCGCGACTCACATCTACAGTTGCCTTAGATCGGGCAGCGACAGTGCGCATGTGCGACTCAGATCGGGTGGTGACTGAGAAGAGACCTCTCTCTGCCAGTCTTCTCGGCGATGGTCTCGTTTGTTTACGTCAATTATACTAATGTCTAAAAACTTAACGTGGTAATGATTTATTGATGTTGCTACACGTAGCACCTTTAAATAAAAATCTGATATTTCTAGGCAGAGTTAATAGTTTGGGTATTAACATATAAACTCACCGTTGTCAGTGTCTTTGTGGTTTTTGATGACCTCAGCTAGCTCAAAGTTCCCAGCAATAATCGCCACCTGAAACAATTATCAAGAACTCTTAAACTTTTGTTACATTTGTTAGTGATTAGTGATATACAGTTAATTAGCCATAATAATGAAATCCTCTGAAACAGCATTTCAACCATGGGACACTTAGTGGTGGGAGGCAACCGGTATAGACAATGGGACACTTAGTGGTGGGTGGTATTGTGTACCGGTAGAGATTTAGCAATACCGTTTCTACCGTGGTTGAGTGTTAAAACTAAATAGAACTGGGCCACTACACCTTTTTGTTTTGCAATTATTTAATAATCTTATATTTTGTTTCTATTTTATCATAAATACTACAAAAAAAACAAAAAAAAAACACTAAATACTTTAAGTGTGTTGCGAAATAATCAATTAACTGGACTGTTTACAAAATTCTGCTATGTTATATAAACAATCCATGGGTGAATTAAGGTTTAAACAATGAAATTTACGGAATATTTTATTGGACTCCATTACAAATATTCCACAAATATTCAACTATCTGCAAACAAATAGATTCACTTGTGCTTCACTTGTGCTTTGAAACTGATATCTAGATAAATAAGAATGAATGTTGAGTGTGTTTGCATTTTACTCTGTATTTGTTTGTGAATTTTTGCCCACAGCATATCTACAATAACATGGGTGCACTAGGGAGAGATGAACTCTCTGACTATGTGGTTATCATAAATTACTACGTGTGGATGCATGCTGAATTACCTTGTCTATAGGTCCAATGTTTGCTTCCTCAACTTGAGATATTTACAAGAATCCTGCTAAAGTATACAACACTATGTATGGCACGCAGATAAACTAACAGTAACACCTTACAATAAGGGCACATTAATTAAGGGTTAGTTAATGCTTAATAAGCATTAACTCTGTGTCTTACAGAGTGAGAGCTTTGAGACAGCCCGTCTAAAAGGGTCATTCACACAAAACCAATGATATACCATGGCGGTGATCTTTTCAAAATAAAAGTCACAATTTAGTAAAATAAAAAAAACTTAATATTAAAGATGTTGTGCTCTTTCTTGTACAGTGTGTGATTTACACATAAAAGTTCATTATTATTGTATTTTAATACATTTTGAGCTGAAATTCTCATTACCGCAGTGCGTCCACATTCATTTCAATGGATCTTTGATTGCATTTTAGATTGAATAAACTCAAAAATGTTCACTAAAACAAAATGCATATTGTTTATTATGTCTTGTAGTAAAGTAAATCATGATGCATAATACAGTTTCATTTTCAAATTACTTTTTTTTTTTTTGTGGAAAAACACGGTGTCCGTGGATGCAGTTCTCATCCTCCGCAACATTTTTAACGTTCCTGTAAAGACTACAGTATTTTTTAAACAAAGTGTTATTCTCCCAAGATGCATCACAAAGAAGAGAAGCTACAAGATGGATACCAGGTAAGCTAAGTCTCTTCAATTTTTCACACTTTAAAATGAAAACTTCCCTCTTCAACCCCTATACGTGACAAAATTTATTCTCATTACCGCAACATGAAATATTACTTGTTTGAAAAAAGCTTTGATTATCAATATTTGATCAATATAAAGGTAAATAAGTTCCTAACATGAACCATGACAATTTTTTTGCTGAGTCATAATGGCTTCTCGATTGTTAGCGAAATATGCTAGCTCCTCTCATCCTCCGCAACACACATCTCATAAACCGCTACACTGTGATGCCTGTTGCGGTAGCAAGAATCGCTGTTGCAGTAGTGACAATTTACCCTTTTCTAAGTGACTTATTGTGTTATATTTGTTATATGTGTTATATAAGTTTTTTTTATATTTATGTTTTTATATTTTTTATTTTTTTATTTTAAGCCTCAAAAGTGGCACACATGCTCATTTTTACATGCCAAACAAAATCTGATAGTGCCATTTTAGCTGGGCATTGTAGTGCCTGTAGTGCCACCTACAGGTCTACCATTGAATTGATTAACATATTAACTTGATGTTTTGCTGATTTGTATTGCAGGGTTAAGGCTAGTGCAAAAAAGAAAGCTGCAGCAAGTGCTAGGTTAAAAAAGCATAGAGAGAGGAGTTACAGCAACCCAGAACCCCTGGAGGTGTACAGTAGGAAGGAAAGAGAAAGGTCAGGAGTCAGAAAAGTCATTAAGCAGGTCTTGTCGTGTAGCTGTTATTACATGTTATCTAACATGTTACATGTTAGCTTCGTTGAATTGAGTCCCATTGGTTGTTATACATTGATCTCTCACTCACTCACTCACCGTGCATTTGTTGGGGTATTATATTAATCAATTAGTCAAACGACATTAGATTGTAGCTATTGTAGAGGGAAACTACATTCTGATAATATGTATTGCACTTTCAGGTATTAGAGAAGAAAACAAAATGGAATAGTGAAAAAAATGGAAGATCTTACCGTTAAACAACATGAAAAGAAAAACAACAATGGAGAGTAAATTCGGCAAGGTATTATGCTAAAAAGAAAACCCTGAATGCAATCTTGAATTTGACCCCTCCTCCCATCAACGAGCCAGATGCTGTACAGGTACAGGTACAGGTACAAGATATACAGGTAGCACCAAGCTCCCTACAACTACCATTCAACTGCCCGACTCCAGTGCAGACCTCCACCCCCAAAGCAGGAAGAAAAAGGAAAGGGACGATAACCTCACTGAGGTCGAAATTGAGGGAGACCAAAGACAAACTTGAAATCAAGGCCAGAGAAATTTGTAATCTAAAGAAGCAACTTAGAAGGCTGCAAGAAAAATAAAAAGGACCAGCCCGTAGCAATTGTCAGAAAAAAGCCACCCACCGGAGAGACCCCAAGACCCTGCCCAACAACAGCCAGAGACAGCTGATGGGACATCTCGTGAGTCGTTTCCTGCACCAGGATGACAACTCAGCCGTCATTAATGGCAAAACTGGGGAGGCCCGCAAGAAAGGACAAGTATTCCGGAAGAGGGCATTGAATGACACAATGGAGAGACTTCACGCAAAGTTTCTCAGTCAGCATCCACGGCACAAGCTGTCCAGGGCTCAATTCTGCAGACTAAAGCCCTTCTGGATTATTAAACCTAATGTCTCACAAAGAGAAACATGGTCTTGTAACATCCACGAGAACTTTGATTTTAAGATCAAGAAGCTTCACCAGCTTGGCATTCTTGCAACCCCATCTACAACTCAGATGGTTGAGTCTTGTGTCTGCAATACAAGCAACATGGAATGCATTCAATGTCAAGGAAAAACCTTCCCTGTGAAAAGCATAATGTGGTTCCCAACCCAGTCCTCAAGGACCCCCTGTCCTGCAAGTTTTTATTCCATCTTTACTCTTGCACACCTGATCCCAATGGGGCCTACACACTTTCATGCTGCTCTGTTCAGGTAGATTTGTCTCTACCAATCAGCATTAAGACCTTAACTGGATCAGGTGCGCAAGAGTAGAGCTGGAACCAATACTTGCAGGAAAAGGGGTCCTTGAGGACTGGGTTGGGAAACACTGCTCTAGAATCTTGAAAGGAGTAAGTGCTTGTCTTGAAGCCATGTAATTCATTTTTTCTTGATCATGACTGACTCTTCACTGCAACTGCAAGGTAAAAAGGAGAATACTAAGCTTTTAAAGGTCACAACACCTTGTTGTCAGCCTCATGCAGTGTGCTCCCCAGGTTTTGGAACAGTGTGAGACGAATGTGACAACTAGGCTCAGAGCTATTGCCCCATCGCACAGTCATGCCTCTTGTTTCTTTCCATCCCTGATTTGCTGCTGGTGTAACAGAGTCAGTTGACTTTAAAGGTAGCGTTCACTCAATGGCTGATGCCCAATGGCAATATCTGACGCTCCGCTGGCTGCAGTGTACCAGTGACAGACCCATACTTGCCACTCTTCCAGTTTTCACTGGAGATTTTCATGCCCCTGTCTTGGTGTTCTCGCATGGTCTCATTTCTCCAAAATTTTGATTTGATTGATATTTCGTTATTTTGAATTTCAAAATCTGCCCATTTACTATATTTGTTAAAATAGTACCATTAAAAAATGTAGGCCCTATATCACTGCTGTTTCTACACAGTCAACAAAATATGTTACACCAAAAATGAGTTTGTTTTTTTAAATGAGTTTTGGAGATAGTATGGATTCACCTCACCCACCGCCGCCTCCGGCGTCTCGTCCTTTAACTCGTCCGCCACAGATCCTTCGTGTGAACACGATAACTTGAACAGTTTTTATAAGAATCTTTTCAAATTTGGTATGGACATTGATGACCCCTAGAGGAAGAACTCTATTGATTTTGATGTGTTTATGATTATTATAACTATTATTAATTAACTGATTAAATTCATATGTCCATGTTATTTGGACCCATATCTCACAATGGTGCGTTATATTGTATTGAAATTTGTCAAGAGACTTGTTCAGGCAATTATGGAGATTTGTATGAAGTTTGCACTTTCTGTGATTATTATTAATTAATTAATTAATTAATTTTTGAACTGGTACTTTTTTGTTTTTCTATTTGGTACATGCTAGAGCCATGAAACTTTGCACCATGGTCTAGTATGGCTTCAATTAGACCAACAAGAAATATGACCCCCTGATGGTGATGGTGCAATAATTAAAGGTCAAAAATAAAAAGTTTACAGTGCTGTATCTCCCACACCATTTGTCCGATTTACATAAAACTTGGTAAACATGTCCACCTAACCGTACTCTACAAATTTGCCACGAGGGCCCTCAAGGTTTGCCTGGAAAATGTTTGAGATATTTTTAATTATTTGAAAAACACATTTTTAACATCTCCTCCTACACAGTTGACCGATTACCACCAAAATCCGCCAGTAGCATCTATGGTCCAAGCTCTTTAAATTTTGTTTATAGATTATTGATATCTACTGTAGTTTTGAAGATATTAACTCTTAAAGTTGTGAAGGAGCCGTGGCCTATAAGCTAAATTGTTATAACTTTGTGATAGATGGTCCAATCATCATGAATCATGGACTATGAGGGGTCAAAGTAACAAAAATAAATGATAAAAATCGATGTGATGAAAATGCTTGTGAATTGAAAACAAGAGTGATGAAAATGCATGTGAACTGAAAACAAGAGTGATGAAAATGCATGTCAATTGAAAAACTGAGTGATAAACTGGCAAGTGATTTGATTAAAATGGTGGTGATTTGATAAAAACAGAGCCATTTTCATTATTTATCACCACTTTCTATCATTCAGCATTGCCATTTATCATTTAAGGTGAGCCTCAACAGGGTGGAAGTAACAAAAATTAACTGATAAATTTAGAGGTGATAAAAATGAATGTGAATTGAACTTCCCATTCAGAGGAATCCCTGCCACCATCTTAAGTGCCATCCTATTACTCTGATAACTCAAGTGAACTTTCTGAGATCGACCCTTCAAGGGCCGAGGGAGCAAGTCAACAACGATGTAGACTTCACAAGCGCATCTTACCCAGGATGCATTGT
This sequence comes from Centroberyx affinis, assembly GCF_046629955.1. NCBI lineage: Eukaryota > Metazoa > Chordata > Actinopteri > Beryciformes > Berycidae > Centroberyx > Centroberyx affinis. The sequence goes on along the minus strand of NW_027282057.1, from coordinate 4,846 downwards.
GATCGCCCGTCATTTCCGGCGCACGTACAGGTGAGATATATAAATGTAAGTAAACAAACAATGGTAACACTTTACATTAAGGGTCACTAAGTTAAGGGTTAGTTAATGCTTAATAAGGGTTAGGGTTAGGGTTAGGGTTAGCCCACCCTAGCCCTTAATTAACAGTTAACTAATGTGTAACTTACTAATGGTGTTCATGTTAACTAAGGTATTAATTTATACATGATTTAATAGTTTATAAAGATGACTATTAAATAATGTATAAATTAATACCTTAGTTAACATGAACACCATTAGTAAATGATTACCAGACACGTTAGTTAACTGTTAATTAAGGGTTAGTTAATACTTATTAAGCATTAACTAACCCCTAACTTAATGACCCTTATTGTAAAGTGTTACCCAAACAATATTTAGAGGATTTATGATTTATGAAATTAACTCATCTGGAATATTTTACTTCTCATTGTTCTGTATAATTTTGATTAATTATTAGGCCTGCTTAAGGGCAAGTGCATTCCATTTGAAATATTCTGCTCCCCCTCAGACCCTGACCACCACCCCCCCCCCACCCCCCCACCAAGTGCCGAGTGGCAGGAGAAGGAGGACTTGTTAAATGACTAATGAAACGCACCGGGGGAGTTGGTGTGTCTTTTAGTGAAAGGTCATTCCCACCTGAAAGGGAGTCTGGCCTCTGCAGTTCTTCTCCTCTCTACTGGCTCCTCTGGACAACAGCAACCTGGCACATTGCTCCTGAAGACAAAGAGAGAAAGTAAAAGAAATAGAGACGGGAAGACAGAAAAGGGAAAAGGAGAGGAATGAAGATGAGTAAAAGAAAATATAGAGTGCATACAAGGCTGTAACCATCTCATAGCTGTGATTTGAAAAGATAATATCAGAGATCATTATTCCCCTCTGTGTGATCTCTGAGGTCTTGTTCCCATCGCGCAACCGAGGGCATCACGAGCCAAATTCAGGTCAGGCAGGCAGTCAGTCAGTCAGTCAGGTAACACTTAGTGAGATGATGCGCTTCATCAGATGGCCTCTAGAGGGCATTTTTGACTGTGAGATGCAGTGTTTCCCATACAGAGGCACAAAATCAAAAGTTGATCTGTATAGAAATGGATCTAAATCGATCTCTAATGTGCCTGATGTGCACATCATGTCATGTCTGTAATTTGGAGATGTACAGACAGTGGACCAGCAGCATTGAACTCAATCCAAAAGTGAAACTTAACATTCCACAGTCAGTAACGGGGATTAGCAGACAGTAACTCCTCTTTGCTGCCCTACAAATGGTTAGGGCAGGTGACGTCATCTTATGGTATTTAAGTAACGTTAGTGGAATTAGGTAATTTAACCGTGTCGCAGTGCTTCAACGCATAGAATTGAACACATGTGCCATGGGTCTGTACAGGATCTGTTAGGATATTGCACCTTATATGAAATCTCCACTGGTTCCCCTGAATCAGTTCCTACCAGACTCCTGTTTTTAACATCCTTCTTCAAGTTTAAGTTTATTTTCAATTAACATAAAAATACACTGGAATTCTTGATCACAAGCATCACATCATTCAGGCAGGAAACACATAAGAGACAAGGTAAAAGGAACAAGGATACATAAGAAGCTAAGATAAAATCATGATAAAACATAAAACATGATAAAACATTTCCATTCCAAACAACAATTCCAATCAAATTAATTTCTACATTCATGTCTAAAGTGTTGTTTCCAAACAATTAATATACTGGATGCCGCTCCTTATCTTTATGATTTAGTTGAGCAATTCCAACTTGGTTTCCATGCATGTCACAGGATCAAGTCAGTTTTACTTAAAGCTGTTTCCTGTAGAATATTTACCAAGGTTGATAGCATAGTATGATGACTAGTTATTCTGTGTGTATGCCATAAGAAAGTCCCTCAAACAAAAGAGGAAAATGACTGGGTTGCCAAGTTCTCACTTGCCTTGGACAATACCAAGGTAGCATTAGCTCGCTAATGCTAATGTTAGCTACTTGAGCTGAAACACACCAATAATTGAGTGTCGATGTAACTAATACAAACATTTTACATTTACAAAGTATTGTGTTTATTGGAGTGATGTGTTACTCGATCAGTGTAACCAAATTAGGGTGGCCAGCATTAGGCTGGACAGTCTCGATTTTGAACCCCGTCCTCCATCCACCTCCTGCTGTCTGGCATTTCTGATATTGACAAATAAAAAAATCCAGTTGAAATGCCTACGTATTGTATTCTTGTGTATTATAGACTCAAACGTACATCGTATCAATGGTTTAAAAGATGTAAACATCACCAACAGCCAGCCTACGGAGGTCTCCATAATTCAGATAGGTGTTGATGAGTGAGCAATCTTGGAACCCATCGTCTATCGGTCTGACAGCGATTAGCCTCTGGGGGCGATGGCCAATATTTCGGGGTTTCCGGTGTAGCCAGTGGACATCCGAGTCAAGACTTCCTCTTCCATGTGCCGGTCATTGTTTACAGTCCGATTAGCAACTTGAGACGTGAGAATGGAGTTGGAGTTGAGAGACGACGTCTCATATGCAGATATCTGTTTATAGAGATTAGCCGAAATGTCGTCTGGACCTAAAACACCTACAAAAAGTATCGATGTTTGTGTATTGTACTCAATTGTACTCAGCTCCAACGATGGGTTCCAAGATTAATGAGTGAGCCACGTTCACAGTATAGTTGCCATGTCCGCTTGTTATAAGCGACTTTGGACAACCCACCACTTTGGACAGTGGTGGGTTGCAGTTTTTTGCTTTCCTTGCTTTTTTTTTTAAAACTTATTTGCTGCCTAATGCACAGAAACAAAACAGTGAGTCAATTTCCGATAAAATCCAAGCTGTCAATTGTCCTCACCTGCTGCTGAGCTACGCTAGCTGCATAATGTGTAGCACCCGTGCGCAGCAGCCTTTCACTAACTTCTCTCTCTCTCTCTCTCTCTCTCTCTCTCTCTCTCTCTCTCTCGTTTCAAGTTCAAATCTGCTTTATTGGCATGACAGGACAGAAACCTATGTTGTCAAATGAATATAGTGTACTGATTCAGGTAATATTATAGACATTAACAGATGAATAAACAAAAACAATCAGTTATTTGTGATAATACCATAGACAAACATCCGATAATTACATTTAAATCAATTGAACTACCCCATTAAATTGATTGTAATTGATAAATTGGATGAAAAATGGCTCTGACAGGGCCAGGTGACGCCATAACTTGCAGGCTCTTTTCACGGTAACTTGCCCAGCTCTGCTCTAGATGCCAGGTTACAGGAGCTTCTGTTGGTATGCAGAATGTGCTTGCAGAAATCAAGATGCAGCTGGTAGGTTTTATCCCATGTTTAATGAATACCATTAGTAAGCAATATCAGACAATAACCAATCCTGAAACTGATGTGTGCTATGCGGAGATTTCATTGAGACATAATGATATAAACCAATATCCACGGGCCATTCAGTCGCTTTTATTTTTTTAAGCTAGCTTGGCACCTCCCTCGCTTTTAAAAAGCAGCCCTCACCCTCTTTTTTTTCATAAATTTTCGTAATGGCGGAATCAATGAAGCAAGCGACTAAACTTGTTAAACTAGTAAACTTGCTATACCTCTTCACTTGTCACTGTGGGACATGTAACCTTCAGAAGGAGAAAGTTCTGGCAAAGAGAGACCGGGAACCAGCAATACTTCTGAGCAGGTACATTTAGCTTAGCTATTAGCATTTGTCCTTCCATTTGTCCTTCCTAGGCCTCCGTAATGCAGTGGCTTTGCTGTGTGTTATTTACAAATGTGTTGGGGTTTCTGTCTCCCTCTAGTGGTGAGAAAAAAATATTTTCAGCATCACCTATTTTGGGCTTTGTGCAGCAGCCAAATTGGTACGTATGGGTATTTTTTTTACTGTCTGTGTATACACATACTAACTGTAGCTGTGTTGGTTACCCAGTCTGAGGTGTCCTCCTTTCTGGGGTCATGCTGGTGGCCACCCTAAACCAAACTAGTGAGCTGGATAGTAATGCTTGACCTAGTTAGTTAGCATTAGCTTGTGAACTAGTATTCAGCATTTCTGTAAGCAGCAGTAATTAGCTTGTGAACAGGAAGATTTTGGCTATGTCCACACTGAACGCAAGCCCCAAAAATTGCTGGTCAGGTCTCTGTGCTACTTCTGTTTGACCTTTTGACAGAGTTGATCATACTCATAATTGATCATTTTAGATATTGTGTGAGAAATAGTTCTCAAGTGATCACATAGTTTATTCCATATCTCACAGATATGCAGTTCTCTGTAGGCTATGGTATCTCAGTATCTTTCTCAACACCAATTTAGTGCTTCAAGGCTATATTCTAGCAACTATTTACTTGTTTCACTTGTGCCACATGAGATTGAATTGAAAGATTTATTTTCTTTTCACTTCACTTGTAATTATGTGTTAAACTGTTAATAACATGAAGCATTGGATGTCTCCAAACTTTGTCGAGCTAAATGAGAATTGTCTTTAATGAACAGTTGTCTTTAATGAACAATTCAGGCAAACCTTAGATATGGCAATGTAATGTGACATTGTGGAATCACTTGTGGACATATTGATAAAAAGTAATTTATCTAATAGCCACCCACTTTTTGGCTCTTTGCCCAGACATAACAGCTTGGGTAATGTAGCCTAAATGATGCTCACAAGACAAAGATGAAGTATAAATATCATTCAAAGTCATTTACAAATACATTTTCAATAAACATGATGACAACCATATAAATAGAAATTCTATAATATCAAAGTGTTATTTTGGCTGATATGAAAATACTTATGGATTATGAATTAATGTG